>NW_028281035.1:132500-345000 GCF_059751285.1 Brachycentrus maculatus | reverse complement strand
TAAATCACACTTAATTTTCTCGGTATGGCAAGACCAAAATTGTTGTGTTGGTACTTTATCATTATACCATATTTCGGCGCCAGATTCAACTGGAAAAATATGAAAGTATTTTTTAGTAATGAGTAATGGGTTCAGAATTGCCTACGAAATAACCGCATTGGAGTAAAAAAGTATTTTACCTAAAACAGATTATACGCTTTGAGTGGAATACCGAATATTTAAAATACATTTTATAATTGAACATTAGAAATTCGTCCGCCTCCGTAGTGTAATGGTCAGCATGCTCGCCTACCGTTCTGGAGGTCCCGGGTTCGATTCCCAGGGGGGTTTAATAAATATAAGTGATTTTTTCACTCTAATATTTATTCAATATTACACTGGACTGGTACCTGAAGCGGAGGGCTGATCACCTTTCCTTCACGTGTAATCGATCGAGATAACACTGCGTTTATATGAAGCAGTGCCCTATGCACCGTTGGGGTGCGGTAAGGGATTTATTATTTATTATTATTAATTAAACAACTTGTTGTGTGGGAATCGTATAAAATAAATAATTTTTAAATATTGATAATATTTAATACTAATATTTGAAAACAAAAAACTATTTTGTCACGTCTTTCGTTGCATTCCGCATCATTTTCAAACACCGTATAATGGTGTTCGAAATTGATTAGATTGTAATAAGTTTGATAGTGGTCCAGTGGAACCTTACATAGCGAGCATATTTTTTTCCAGAATCTTACTCGTTAAATGAAACACTCGTTAAGGGAACATTTTTTTATTTTTCCTGGCGCGGAAGTCCGGGCTCACAAGTGAATGACGTGAATAATGGACTTGCCCTTTTTCTGTAACACATGCGAAATGACGCTCGTTAACGGAGCAACTTTTTCAATTTTTATTTGCTCGTTGCGAATTACTCGTTATGTGAGGTGCTCGTTTTGAGAGGTTATACTGTATTTACTAAGTAAAACTTGAATTAAAAATGTATATGTATTACCACAAAGTGATTGCCAAATCTATTTTTGAAACTAAAATAAACCTTTTCATGCGTCAAATTTACAATAAAAACAAAAAAATGGTCTTTGAATGTTCTTTTAAAATTTGAACACTTGGCTCACCGTTTATAATAATATATGTAGGTGCGTGAGATAAGGTTTGCGCATGTGCAGCGAATGACTGACGAACGATCAGTAAAACAAATTTCCGTTGGGAATGTGGCCGGATGTAGAAGCCGAGGAAACCTGAAGAAGACATAGTACGCAAAGTATTCGGAAATGATCAATCGTGCGTGGTCGAGGGGATGCATCGATGTGGAAGAGGGAAAGCATGTCTGCAAAAACAGAGTAGTTAGGAGATATATCTGTGCGATGGTAAGATAGTTCGTTACTCAGTTGATTAAATATGTTCAGCGAGAAAATCAAAATCTTCTTCTTCTTCTTTTTTTTGTAGATTCTTAGGATCTATCTTAACTTTTTGATTTTCTCACAAAAATGTTAGTAATGTAAGTGTATAACTATTCACCGAGATTTTTGTCTACCAGTTTCAAGACCTACCCTTCTCTTCGTCAGGACAATTACTACACCAGCATGCAAACAATACTACACGTCACTACCATACTACTATTCATACACTTTCTTAATAGCACTATAGTAGTGTCGTGTAGTATTGTTTGCATGCTGGTGTAGTGATTGTCCTGACGAAGAAACGGGTACGTCTCGAAACCGGTGGACAAAAATTTTGGTGAGTACACTAATACACTAAAATTACTGACATTTTTATAAAAAAAAGGAAAAATGACTAACCACAAAGTAAATTGAAAGTGTCTCTGCTTAATAAAAGCCATATATTCCAACATAGATTGCTGTTATGAGCTCACATGTACTGCGTCACAAGTTTGATCTATATATCTAGGAGTTCCAAAAATTCGAGTAGTATGGTTGTCAATTAGTATGGTTGTCAATCATGGGTAGAATTTGTGAATGTTACACTTGTGTAAAGTGATCACCCATCCAAGCCTATGACGAACGTAAACCCTGTAAATAACCAGACTTCCATGTTAAGATGTCAAAAACGTAAATGCCTTAAATTAAAAAAATATTAATAACATATTCAATTTTGTTCATAAACGGTTAATACGATATGTAAATATTTCCGGCTAAATTCGTATCGTTAATTCTCAGCTACCGTTCTGGAGGTCCCGGGTTAGATTCCCAGGGGGGTCAACTAAATATAAGTGATTTTTTCACTCTAATATTTATTCCATATTACCCTGGACTGGTGCCTGAAGCGGAGGGCTGATCACCTTTCCTTCATGTGTAAACGATCAAGATAAAACTGCGTTTGTATGATGCAGTGCCCTATTCACCATTGGGGTGCGGATAAGGGTTTGTAGAAATTCGTATAAAAATACACCCATGCGCCATACGTATTTATTATGTATGCATAAAATATCAGTTCAATACTTGGGTCCCAAATAACATCGTGCATTCTGTTTCGCAGCACCTATTATTTATGTTCGAATATTTACATACAACATTACACATGAGTGAGTTGATCGAAAACTCTGGGAGCATAAACAATCTAATGCCTTTGCTTTGACGATAAATCATTTTGGCACGGTTCAAAGCATTATGAACACATTTTTCGTTGTTCCTGTTTAATCGAACGCAACGCTTTTCAAACATTGGTACCTATTTATGTAGGTATGTGTATGGGTTAAAAAAAAGTTTCACTAATTGATTCGGCAGTCACTTTGTGGTAAAATCTATCCATTTTTTATAAAAGTTTTTCTTAGTAAATACCACTATTTCTCAAAATCTACCGTGATACGTGTTTCGATGCATTCCGCATCACGCGGTGTTTGAAAATGATGCGGGATGCATCAAAACACGTGTCACAGTAGATTTAAAGAAATAGTGGTATTTTCTAAGTATAATTTCAATTAAAAATAAAAAGAATAGAATAGTAAAACGCAATTATTTTTTTAAGTTCTCATTCATTAAACAGTTACGTATTTAACATTTTTTCCAAGAGGCTTTATTTGAAAAAAATTCAAACACACAAAAAAAACAGATTTGTGGACAAGCATTTGGACACGCTCAAAGTGTTGCACATAAAAATAACAGGTAAAACTATAAGCAACACAAACAATTTTGAATCGTGCTTTTAGGCGTTTTCCAGTATGTAAAAATAATCGGGGGTTCGGCTCTTGCATGCAAATAAAAGGGTCTCTGCTAAAGAAAAGCTTTCTTTATCCAATATTGTTGTGAACTCACACGTACTGTGTCATGAGATTGATCAATATAATTAGGAGTTCCAAAAAAATTAAGTAGTGTAGTTGTCAATCACGCGTAGAATGGTAAATGTTGCACGTGTGTAAAGTGATCACTTAACAAGCCTACAACCGGTCATAAGCCCTGTAAATACCTAGACTTCCATATTCTTCTTCATCTATTTTGAGATGTCAAAAAATATAAAATATAACTCCTAAGTGAAGAAAACCCAAATTCGTGAACAAGCATTTGGACACACTCAAAATGTTGTGAATAAAAGTTAGCACGTTTGTGTCCAGTAGTCAAACGTGCTAACCACTACACGATGGAGATGGATTTTTATTAACATTACTCGAGAAAAGATAAAAAGTTTGCGTATGAAAAGAAGAGTTCAAAAATTTGTGTTGTTATTATTCACGTTTTGTTATTCGCTTGGATATATTTACTAATAAATTATTAAAATTTCAATAGTATATTTCTACGTAATAAAAATACTTTTTTGTAAATAGTAATTTTCAAATTTAAACCGCAAAAACGTAGAACCCAGTATATAAAGGCATTGAAACATTAATATTCTTTGGAAGTTAATTCAAAGATGTTTCAGTTTATTCGTTATTTAAGAGATTCGTACTTTTTCCATTTCAACAATTCCTGAATTTCAGCAAGCAATAACAGTACTGGGTTTTCCATCATAATCGCGGATGGAAACATTCTTGTTAATGCTATCAGTAAACAGGCTGTCATCAATTCGGATTATTTGATTAAGAAAACAGCGTGCCGCAATTCAATTGAAGATGTACCAAATTTGATTTAGAGCGTAGAATACGAAATTATTCATCACGTAACGATATTACGTTTGAACGAGTATGTATACGAGTATATGTTTATAATGCGATCCGAATAAAGACGCCTATTGGTATCTTATAAAACATTATTTTAAAGTATTTTGTTTAAGAAGTTTGTAAATAATTAATAAAAAAGTTCAAACCAATCATAAATTGACTTATTTAATTTTTAATTCGAATTTTACTTGGTAAATACCACTTTTTCGTAAAAATCATTTCGTAACAATAGTTACACTTATTTTAATGCATTCGGCATCATTTCAATGTTAATATTTGCAATACGGTGTCTAAAAATGAAGCAAAATGCATCAAAACACGTGTCACATATTGTCGTGTCAAAGATTAAAAAAAAAAGTATTTATCATATCAAATTTAAATTTAAAAATGATAAATATTCCGAATATATTTATGACTAATTTTAACTTAATTTTGATTTTAATCATCCAACAAATATGGACTGTTTTAATCATCTAATAAATATGACTTACTGTAATAGAAGCCCTAGTCAAAAAATGTATTTTTTTTTCAAACGTAGATTCATTTGAAGGATATATGCTCAGTTTGGGGATAATGTCCGACTTCAACAAGAATTTGTTCTTACCGTATATTCAAAGTCGCAACAGGTCAAGTCCGGAGTGAATAGTGGACGAGAAATGAACTGAAATCAAATAAGTGTAATTAAAAAAATATATCTTCTATCAACTGTAATTTTATTTTTGATACGAATAATATGTATCTTTGATACATACTTAAAAATCATAGTTTTGGCGTAAATTTTTACGTTTGTTCCTTCATTTTATATCTTATGATATTCCATATTAGGGAGTATTAGGTGTGAGTAATCAAAAGCCAACTTGTAAAAATGCCTAACTACCCCAAAAAATATTAATTTAAATATAAATAAATTACAAGTTGAATGTTATTCAACTATTTTCGATTGATCTAATATAATCTAGATCATTGAATACATTCAATTTTTTTTAAATTGGTAAATATGTTGTATTTTTTTTATCCAAATCCAAAATCTCGTAGCTTAGTTAGTTTTTTTTTTAACTTATCAATCGATCGTAATTTTGTTTACTCGGTACTTTAAAGCCCTTAAGGGTGAGCTTCAGTTGTGAGTTGTGACTAAATCGATGTATACTCATATATTAAAGATGTCTCTACATACAAGAAGCAATTTATGCGAAGGGAATATGGAAGTCTTAGGTATTTACATATTTAATATGGCTTGATACCAAACCAACAAGGGATGAATTCTGCACTTACAAAGAGCCTTTGATATATTCAAAATATTGTTAGATCTGTGTTTATCTTGCCAACAATAATACATAAAAAATTGTTTTGTATACATAATATATATATATTTAAAAAAGTGTTAAAGTAGACTGAATGCAGTAAAAATGCGATCTCTCAGATGAATTGCGGCAAAACGACAAATAATTTTAAATGTACCTTTTTAATAAATTTAAAAAGATTTTTAGACAAGTAAGATTATTTGCCAAAAATCTAAAGACATGAAAATATTTTAATATTTTTTAAGACAGATGGAAACCCAGAAAAAACCTATCAGCGAAAGCAAAACTGCAAAAAGAAGGCAGTGCACAACGGAGTCCTAGTCCTATCCCTAATGTATGGAATTGGCAAGCATTGGTAAGCATGGAGTTGGTAAAAAAGAATGAAAGTAGAGTTAATGCAGTCAAAATGCGATATCTCAGATGAATTCCGTCAAAACGATGTATGATAAATGTTCGAATGGTGATATAAGGATATAAGGAAAAAATGCAAGGCTGAGATAAACATTATCGAGAAAATTTGAAAAAAAAGTGTTTAGATGGTTTGAGATGTGAATCGAATGAGTGAAAAAATATCAGTAAAACAAATTTATGAGTCAAATGTGGTAATAGAAGCAGAGGAAGCCAGAGGAAAATTTTGCTTGGTCAAGATTGTCAAATACTTCAAAGTGGTAAAATCAAGAGTCCGAATAAACGGCGGGTATGTATGAGGCGATGCGAGTCTGGAAGAGGCGTAGATTGTGTGCAAATACCGATTGGTGTGGCGTTTCATTCTCTCTGCCTATCCCTGCGGCTAACATATAAACGGTTAGTTACGTAGTTAATATGTGAAATAATGTATTTTATATATTCACTGATTGATATCGTACTGTTTTTATTGTAGATCAACATATTGAGCAACATTTTGAATGTGTCAAAATACTTGTTTACAAAATCTGGATTATCATCTCACCAATAGATGTCTCTTGTAAAGCTCTAGTGATTCAAGAATAATGTTTCAAAATTGGTTCAAATATATAGAACTTCCAAGAATTTGAGTATTGTGGTTGTCAATAATGGGTAGAATTGGTGAATGTTACACGTGTGTAAAGTAATCACTTAAACCAGGCATGACGGTCGTCAGCCCCGCAAATGCCCAGACTTCCATATTCTTCTTCATCTTTGATGAGATCACAAAATATAATATAAATAAGCATATTCACATAATAAGATAATGGATTTTATACGTTGATACAGCTTTTGCGTGTAATACAATTGTAAAGGTTTATTGAGTTGATTTCATACAAACTTGCGTGGAATGAACTACCCATTACTTTTATATTGTTGAATCTAGGTAAAGAATTTTATAATGAAGCCAGACATACAAATGTTCTGCCGTACTAGTTAGAAATATCGTGGATATTTTCATTTATTTGTAGATTCGGATTCCAAAGCGCTTTGACGCAAAAGTTTGCCCAAAAAAGTCTAGTAATATCTGTTATATTAATACGAATATTTATTTTAGGACGAAAATAACTACTAACAAGCACGAAAAAAGCTAAGCAATAAAAGTTTTACCATGAATCTATACTAAAGTCCTGAAGGCTTGTTTGTGACTCGAAAACGAATTATTCGATGGATATAAAATTTTTTAATATATACTAGATACGGTTAATATATACTAGATTAAGTTTCTATTCATGTGTTCACACTATACTCTTAAATGTGAAAAAAAACGTATAAAATACACTCAAATTCCTCGATGTTTTGATTTATTCAATGATATATTATTCGGACAACAGTAAGTAATGCAAATATGTATATATATAAATATATATATATATTTATATATATATATATATATATATATATATATATATATATATATATATATATATATATATATATATATATATAAATATATATAGATATATAAATATCTATATGTATATATATATATATATATATATATATATATATATATATATATATATATATATATATATATATATATATGTATGTATATATATGTATGTATATATATATATATATATATATATATATATATATATATATATATATATATATAAATATATATATATATATATATATATATATATATATATATATATATATATATATATATATATGTATGTATATATATATATATATATATATATATATATATATATATATATATATATATATATATATATATATATATATATATATATTATATATATGTATATATATATATATAAATATATATATAAATTTATATATATATATATAAATATATATATATATATATATATATATATATATATATATATATATATATATATATATATATATATATATATATATATATATATATATATATATATATATATATATATATATATATATATATATATAATTATTTCAATTGAACACTTTTTTGTTATCTTCAGCCCCTTATCAAAATTATCGAATCATGGTAGAATGGGTTTGAACCTAGAAACGTTCATTCAGTGTCCGCGACAATAACTACGGGACCACAATGTAGTACTGTGTATATATATATATATATATATATATATATATATATATATATATATATATATATATATATATATATATATATATATATATATATATATATATATATATATATATATATATATATATATATATATATATATATATATATATATATATATATATATATATATATATATATATATATATATATATATATATATATATATATATATATATATATATATATATATATATATATATATATATATATATATATATATATATATATATATATATATATATATATATATATATATATATATATATATATATTTATATATATATGGTATATGTATGTATACAATTAAGAAATGTTGTATATATCCTTTCAGTAACAAAGTCTTAATTTCAAGTGAAGTCATAGGTTTTAAAGTTCGTCAACACCCAGAATTTCGTATGCCCATCACAAACAAGTTTTATACATCTATATCAAAAAGTATTTACATAAAAAAAAAAGTTTATAAATATGTCGTTATAATATCAACAAGATAAAGAAAGAAACTGGGTAAAGGGTTCAGATTTGTCTGTTTACAATTCCATACGGCACTCACAAACCTATTAACTAACTTTGAGTTCTGTACGTTGATTGACGATGTAGATTTAGTCAAGTCTTAGTCAATTAACTAAGTTCTCCGGTAGCAAGCCTTAAGCTAAGGCCGACAAATTCAAATTACCTTTAATTGAAATTTGAGAACCAAAATCAAGAGGTGAACGTAAATATTAGATGTACTAATACCGAAGGGTTACTGCGAAAGTTTCGAGAACCAGGCAATATGCTTAATGGGGCCACATGAAAATGATATTTAAAATTAGGATATTTCAACATAAAATAAAAAAAGAATAGGGAAGTCTGAAAATTAACAGAGCCTGTAACCTGTCATAGGCTGGTTAAAGAGATCACTTTGTACACGTGTAACATTCACCATTTTACCCATAATTGGCAACCACACTACTCAAAATTTTGAAACTCATATTTTTGTCATGTAATTCACACGTCCTGTATGAGTTCTCGGCAGCGGTTGAATACAGTGAGCTTTTTCTTTAGAAGAGACACTTATTTTTAATCAAAACTCTTTTGTTTATATATATGTATATATATGTATATATATATATATATATATATATATATATATATATATATATATATATATATATATATATATTTATATATATATATATATATATATATATATAAAGGGTCCGCCAAATAACTTTTTTTTTTTGAAAATGCTATAAAAAAAAAACTAACTAGCTTCGGCTGTGTGGCACGTAGCGCCGTCCTGTTGAAACCAAATGTTGCCAATATCCTCCTCTTCAATTTTTGTGAACAAAAATCCGTTCAACATGGCCCGATAACGATCGCCATTGACTGTAACGGCCACTCCTTGCTCATTTTCAAAGAAAAATGGCCCAATTATGCCTCTGGACCAAAATCCGCACCAAACAGTGACTCGTTTTGGGTGTACCGGCTTTTCAATGTATGCGTGCGGGTTTTCTGTGCCCCAAATACGACAATTTTGCTTGTTTTCATACCCGCCAAGATCAAAATGAGCTTCATCCGAAAAGATGATTTTTTTGGCAAAATCGGCATCTTCTGTAAGTCGATCGCAGGCCCACTCAGCGAAGCGAAAACGCATTGGATGGTCAGTTGGCTTCAACTCCTGAACCAATTGGACTTTGTATGGCGTCATACCAAGGTCTTTATGCAAAATTCGTCTCAATGATGTCTCCGAAATGTTCAATTGTTGAGAACGACGGTGAATTGATGTTGATGGCGCTTCACGCACACTTTCTGCCACAACATCGATATTCTCGGGTGTACGCACTGTTTTTGGCTTTTCACGCTTTGGTTTATCGATGAGGATGCCAGTTTCTTTCACTTTTTTCACAAGATAACGAACATACGGAGCTGACGGTGCTTCTCTTCTTCCAAAAACCGTACGCAATTTTCGCACACATTCTGCAACATTACCATGATTTTCAAAGTAATGTCGCAATATTTTCCAGCGTTGTTCAAGCGTATACACAACCATATTCGCTCAGCGGAAAGATAAAACTAATTATCTGTCAAATCAGACATGAGCTAAGTGTTACCATTCACGAAATAAGCACTAGTTGAAAAAAAAAACTTTAGATGGCGGACCCTATATATATATATATATATATATATATATATATATATTCATATATATATACAATATATATATATTTATATATATATATATATATATATATATATATATATATATATATATATATATACATATATATATATAAATATATATATATATATATATATATATATATATATTATATATATATATATATATATATATATATTATATATATATATATATATATATATAAATATATATATATATATATATATATATATATATATATATATATATATATATATATATATATATATATATATATATATTATATATATATATATATATATATATATATATATATATATATATATATATATATAATATATATATATATATATATAATATATATATATATAAATATATATATACAATATATATATATATATATATATATATATATATATATATATATATATATATATATATATATATATATATATATATATATATATATATAAACATATATCGTAGTCGTACAGGAGAATGTGACCAATTAAAAAAACGTAAAATGTTCTGGAGGGCAATTTAAGTCACTTTTGCTTGGCAAGAAAATAAACATCAATGCAGTCATTTTTCATTTTTAACCAGTCAATATATTATACTTCCAAGTTTAAAATCCTTTGGGATTTTCTCAGGGCCATATTAAGCTAGTGAGATGTCCAATAGTCAATGATCATATTTTTCTAAAAAAAACACTTGTTGACTTTCTCCTGTATGACTACGATATATATATATATATATATATATATATATATATATATATATATATATATATATATATATATATATATATATATATATATATATATATATATATATATATATATATATATATATATATATATATATATTTATATATATATATGTATATACACACATATATATTTGTACATATAAACACATATGTTATAATTACTCTCAAGACACGGTGACTTGAGAGTAATTCATAGTTTCATAATTCATAATTACATAATTTAATGGTTGATTTTGATGGTGACAGGATGAACTATAAGTTATATAATTTGTAAGTTGTATAGTTATTAGTTGTAAATTATTAGTTGTTAAGTTGTAAATTGTATTAGTTGCAAATTGGATAAACTCGGCAATTGCATCGGATACAAATCCCATTCAGGGATTATACCACAACGTGATTGCCGAGTAATAAAGTGTATAGATTAATTTAGAAACCAACACTATACAAAAAATATCTATAAAGCGATCAAATGTAAAAGATTCCGTAGTCATGAAATATATTACATACGTATACTGGGTATTTGTGATATATTTTTCACATTTGCCTTCCTTATTTCACGTGTAACTATCCTACCTATTTTATTTAAAATCAATCATATGCTGAATTACTCATTCTAGCAGTAAAGTGAACGTTTACACAAGTGTATGAAGTGATCATTGGGTTAAGACCAGTCAAATTCCAGATCGTAAGCTCTGACTTCCATTTTATTTTCATACAAATGATAGATTTTTCTCCTCAAGCTCAACAGTATAAGTATAAGACTACATAAAATTGCTATAAAATTAATCAATTCATTCAATATATCTCCAGTTCACACACATGTGAAAGAAGGTATGAATTAAAAGATATATACATAAAACAATATGTCACTCATAGGTATAAACAATGAGTAAAAGTTCCTCACCAGGCACAATAGCTTAGTCTTTTTATTGGAGAGAACAACGGAACTAATTTCAGGACAGTTAAAAGTAGAAGTTAAAAGTAGAAGTTCTTGAATCACTAGAACTTCACTGGATACATCTATTAGTGACATGAAAAGAAGCTTTTTATTAAGCTGAAACTCTTAAAGTACTCTGTGAGATCTGAATCCTGGATAATCACATACATGAGAAACGCCAGAAAATATCATTTTCATTTTTATTATTTTAGCTTATAATTTGACCAGTTAATTTATTTAAACATTTTGAGTGTTAATGACGGTCATCAGCCCCGTAAATGCCTAGACTTACATATTTTTCTTCATCTTTGATGAGTTGTCAAAAATAATATTAAAAGCAGAAGTGTCTATCAAATGAATTAAATAAAAAAAATCTCGTTACTTTATTAAATAAATAATGAAAATAATGTTTGATATGATGCAGTAATTTCTTTATGGTAACGTTTAAAAACTATTGAAAGATTCTAACAAAGCATCAAACATTAACATCTTTGAAACATATGTGGTAATGACACGTCATCGTGTCTTTTCGACGCCACGCGACTAAATGAAATCTGAAAAATTAAACAATATTCAATTTCAAAGTGAGCTTGCATTATCACGGTATGATGATGGTTCAATTATTCGCCTTTTAATTGCAGTCCCCAGGTGTGGTAGAGTATAATGGGTGGTTTGCAAACTGTGGAGAGTGGAGAGCCATCGATTCCTATTTCGTCTATGTCATATTCTCGTGTCAATCGATATCCCGGTCGCCATTCAACACGTTTAGTGGGATGTTGACCCAAATACCTGCGCTGTGGGGAAGCATTCAGTTTAAGCCCCCCGTACATGCTCGCACATGTCTGGCTCGTCGGGACAAGGCGAGTCCAACTTCAAGCACAAGTGTCTCATATACGCCCGGACCAGCATTACTAACATGGTAATAGCGTATGTGTGTCCTGTGGAGGGCAAAAACTGAACTAAAATTGTTTAAAATTATGTTAAGTATACACAGAGGCATCTTGTAACGTCTGCTTTGTGTCAAATGTATACTAAATTAAAAGTATGTATTGTCAATCAACATTGTCAAATTATAATGAAATACTTTTTTGTTTATTAAAGTGTCATTTGCATATTGTTGGTAGAGAGCGAAAAACGGTTTTAAGCATTTAATTTGCTTACTTTTGGTTGGCCAAAAAATATTGTACAGATCGGAATTGGGTTACTAATTAGGGTCGGGGTTAATGAAAAAAACACCCGACAATAATGTGTTAAAAGCATTGTTAACTTTGCAGTATGGAAATTTTGTGAACTACCACTTAATAACACAACTTCATGACTACCGCTTTCGTAATAAGCATTTCATCATAAAGTCATTCAGTCTACAGTTAACCTGATGATGGAATTTTTATTCCGAAGTCGTGAAGTAGTGTTTTTAAGTGATACGAGTATTACACAACGTGAATGATGAATGATAACGAAAGTGTATATATATATATATATATATATATATATATATATATATATATATATATATATATATATATATATATAAATATAAATATATATATATATATATACATATATATATATATATATATATATATATATATATATATATATATATATATATATATATATATATATATATATATATATATATAAATACATAAATATATATATATATATATATATATATATATATATATATATATATATATATATATATATATATATATATATATATATATACACAGTACTACATTGTGGTCCCGTGGTTATTGTCGCGGACACTGAATGAACGTTTCTAGGTTCAAACCCATTCTACCACGATTTGATAATTTTGATAAGGGGCTTAAGATAACAAAAAAGTGTTCAATTGAAATATTTGTGTATTTAATAAAAAAAACATGTATTTTTATTTACTAAAAAAATACACTAAAGTTATAACAATATGTTTTGTGTATTTGTAACTTGATTTTATATGTATGATGCAACGACGTCCGAAAATAGGTCTCAAACATTCATGAATGATATCACCAATGTGCTTGCCGTATCATATTCGTAACATATTCGAGTTTATCGTAACATAGGCGGCTTTAATTCTAGCTCCAGCGCATATTATCCTGTATATCGCGGAGAGGATAGAATTTTACTACTAAATTTCTTAGAAACATTGTGGAAAATTGATATTGCTCCGCATTCCATACAGGTGCTTCGTAGGAATATTCACTCAGGAGAAATTAATGGTTTACGTAAATTTTCAATTAAGGAATATTAAATTACGTTCTTGATAATAATAATTTATCTAATAACATTTATTATATTACTAACTGAACGGTAGACGTCAAGGCACAAGGTGACCCAAAATGTCATTACGTTTTTTAGAGAAAAAAAAGAGAAATGGTTTTTACTACTTTATTAGTATCTTTTTCTTTTTCTGCTTTAGTGAGGACTGTGTCCTGTTTTTCTTGAAGCCTGCTCCTGGGAAGTGGGAGTTCAGCTATCCCTCCATCGTTTAGATGATCTTCCTTCCTTCTTGGAGGTCTGCTATATATTATGCATTCGTTTACTCCTATCCTCACCACTCGATATTATGTATACTCCATGTTATGTGCATATTAAGTAAAATTATTTAAAACAAAATAAAAAATAAAATAATCTACTAACCCTTATATTCACTCAAACTACTACTGCAAAAGTATCTGTAGTGTTTTATTGATAGTTAATACATGAAAGCAAGGTGATTAGTCCTGCACTTCAAGTGCCAGTCCAGTGCAAAAAACTCTTTTGTTCTATCCCCAAGGAATTGAACCCGAAACCTCCTGTCCTGTAACTAAATGTACTAATCAATACACTTTACTAAGGAGGCATGCACATATATATACGCAACCACCGTCATCGCATTTAACATTATATAACGAATAATGATTATCTTGTTAACCTGGAACTTTGGGAGGCTTCATTTATTTTCCAGTTTCTCTATGCTTTCGTTCGTTCAAGAAACGTCTTTGTGATGATTGGCAATTTTACTTTAAGTCTAAATTATTGCTAGAAAGGTATGTAAAGGGATCACTTAACCAGCCTGTTGTATGTATGTCATGAGCCTTTTACTCGTAAATACCCAGACTTCCATATTCTTTTTTATTTATGTTGGCATATCGATAATTTTTGGATTTCTGATCATATATCGCTCACTCTTTTCGAGAACGTCATAAATCAAAAATCGTGAATTTTCAGTTGTGCATGTTTTTAGAATGTCCAGAAAATGTACTACAATATATCCTAGCAAAAGAGGCATATTTTTAACTTAATATTTACCCGCTACAGGGCAGAAAATGTTGTTTTTGCATTTTGAAGAAAAGGTATTTTTTAATTATTTTTTTTAAATATATTAAATATTTATCAAATGGAGAAAAAACTTTCAGATTTTACCTTAAAATATCTGTTGCATAATAAAAAGTTTAATATGTGGCTTGATATTTATTTTTAAAACATTGTGTTATATTTTTAAACTTTAAAAACGTTCTCCTGAAAAATATTTTTTATTTTATTTATGACGTTCTTGAAAGGAGTGAGCGATATCTAATACTTACTGATAATTAAAAATCTTAGTTGGCCATATAAAAATACACTTTTTAGATAATATTTCAAATAATGAGATTTGAGTTCCGTTGATAATTATAAGAATTTAAGATTTGTTTTCGATGCTCGTAACCATATAAGTTATGATTTAAAAAACAAAGTAAGCTACAAGTAGGTTGAACATATCAAAAAAACCTGAATAAGTACTTCGGCTCTATTGATATTCCACAGTGAATCTTTCTCCCGGGAAACATTTAGGTGAAAAATTCACCCTTCTCATCAATCAAAAATATCGGACGGGGTGAGAAAATATTGACGCAGTGAATATAATTATTTCTGAGGGGGGGGGGGATTTCGAATCAGTTACTTAAGGGGTTATATTGTTTAAAGCAGTGGTTTTGAACCTTTTTAAAGTCAACCACTTTTGATCATAAGGAAAATTAGGGGTACACCAAAACTAAAGATCCAAAAAACATACAAAAAAACTTTGATTAAAATTAAAACTGATTATTTTTTTACAGACAAGTTTAAAATGTTAAAAAAAATCATAATAACTTAAATACTCAAAAAATTTTTCAATGTGATACCTGAACTTGTCGGATTTTACGAATTTCAGCGATATTAGGTAAAATATTTAATATAGCTTCTCTCATTTCTTCATCCAAATTGCTAAGCCAAGGTTCACTAATTCTTACAATGAACCTATCATTGATGGAGCACCGTCTGCATTAATTGCTACACAAAGCTACCTACCATACTATTTTAAATTGTTCTAAGTATGATGATATAGAATCGAAGATATCTTGACCGCTGTTGTGCGGTGAGCGCACACAACTTCACTTTGGAAGGGTGCTGCCATCTAGCCATTATATTTGCAACTCAAATCGCACAGCAAATGATCCAACATAAAATTTTGGTTTTCATAATTTCGTGGAGCACTTGCAATAAGCTCGTGGAGCACCAGTTGAGAACCACTGTTTCTAAGGCTTAAAGGTTCATTCCGACATATATAGCTTCATTTTGAGTCAACCTTATTTAAATTTAGCAGCACGCTTTGATAAATCAATTTCCTTTGAATGTGGTGAACTTACATAACGATTACGTGTGCTGATTTGTATGCAAGAAATGTTGATTCGTTTATTTCACAAATAACAATCCGAGACACAAAGGACGATGTCATTATGTAATTAATCGTATTCACAAACGTGTATAATTATATGATGTCATACAAAATAGGAATTAGAAGATAATTGTTGTTACACGAATTGTGGATTATAGAGAAGTGTTTAAAATTGTGATACCCAAATGTTTTGAAATGAAATTACGTTTATCAATACACATATATAGAAGAAATAACAACATTTCATATTTCTGAAACTGTGAATTAATAAATACAAGGAAGGCAAAGATGTTGGATCAGGTAAGGAGTAGAAATGTGATGAGGGAAGAGGTAGAGGAACCAGGATACAATATGATGGACAGTTGAACACATAAACTATGGATAAATATGAATATTTTAAGTTGTCAGATAAAGTGCATTTTTCACACGAAGAGGTAATTCATTCCATAGTCTAGCCTCTTGGGCAGAAAATAAATTGAGAATGTTGTGTTATGACGAGAAATAGGAAGTAATCTCATCTGAGAAAAACAAAGTAATAGATCTTGATTAGAAAGGTGAATAAAGTTTTCAACAAGACATTTAAGTGCAATGGGGTTTTAAATCACATTATAAGGTACTAAGAGACATTTCAGTTTTTGCAACGATTAAAACGAAGTTAAGTTGAGCGCGAGAAGTTGATACAAATGACAATTAATGAAATTATATATTGTAATATATAATTTCATAGTATAATTTCATGGTCCACCTCCGTAGTGTAATGGTCAGCATGCTCGGCTACCGTTCTGGAGGTCCCGGATTCGATTCCCAGGGGGGTTAAATAAATATAAGTGATTTTTTCACTCTTATATTTATTCAATATTACACTGGACTGGTACCTGAAGTGGAGGGCTGATCACCTTTCCTACATGTGTAAATGATCGAGATAACACTGCGTTTATATGAAGCAGTGCCCTATGCACCATTGGGGTGCGGTAAGGGATTTATTATTATTATATATTTTAAAAAATCTTTGTGATTTTTTCCCAAACCTGTTGTAAAAGACTAAATATATGATCAATATAATATATTTTTCAGTTTGTTCACATTATCTCTAATAGACTCAATTATGAAAAAAATAGAGCTATGTCTGAAAAAAATAGCATGATTAAATTAACCAAAACTTATCTGGTTACAAAAAGACTTATAATGGAACAGCGTGCATGAAAAGGTGTAAGAAAGGAAACGAAATTATGATGGTTTGGCACGACATACGTGTATGGTATTAGCTCTTAATGTCCACCCCTTCTAAAAAAGCGTGAACGCATTACTGTAATTATGCTTGATTGAAAATATTAACAATTTGAAACATATGTTAATACAGTAAATTACTTAGAACTATACCAAGTCTTTACTGATTTACAATACAAACATGTTTTTAAATAAAATAAAATAAAACTCATGAAAACCCACTTGTTGGCTTCAAAGGTGGTAAAAAATCAACGATTGTATTAATTTATTTATTTTTAAAGTTAAATTTAAGTTAAAGTTAAAAATCATAATTAAGCAAATCATAGTTTAACAAATAGTACTTTGCCTTAAAGAGTAATCGCAATAAAACGGCAAACATAGTGCATGGATTTTTTACTCTTATGTTAATTTAAATGATAGAGTTGAGTTTTGACAGTTGTGTTTGTCAGTTCATATATTACATAGCTCCAATAATTTTGTCATATTTTGAGTTTTTTTCGATATTTCATAAGTTGTTTATAGTTTAAATGGTTGCTGATTAAGGATAACTTCTCAGATAAGCCAAATCTATCGTTATTTTATTATTTTAATTCTTAAATTTCGAACTTTATCATTTTCCTAGTTGTAATAGTAAATTGCAACAATAATATTTTTTAGTTGCATATAATATTTTTCGTTTATATATATATATATATTTTTCTTTCTATACACTCATTGGATTATTTCTGAATAAGTATGGAAAGAATTAAAACACGTCGTAAGGAGCCTCCCGACATCCCATCTACATCTTCTTCCAACTCTTCATTACCCACGTCTCCAATCCTCCCCAACAAAATCAGAAAAATTTCTAAAACTGATTCTGCCAAAGATATTCATAATGCAACTCCGAAAACCTTATCCCCTTCAACATCTAATGATCCTTCTTCCTTACAGTCAGAATATATCAAAAACAAATACACAGAAAGAGACAGTGGACCTTTCTGCGTTTTTGTCCAAAAAAACGTTGTCCCCAATTCTTCTTTCTCTTTGAATATCATCGATTTTGGCAAACTTTTGCAATCCCTAAATATTCCTGGTATTGTTCCTCGTGCAGGAATAAAATCTATCGGCCGAAACCGGATTTCTGTACAATTTTTGACATACTCAGCGGCAAATAGTTTTATTGATGATAATGCTTTGGAAACATATGACTATAAAGTATTTATCCCGTACCATATGGTCTCTCGCATGGGCCTGGTCAGGGGTATCCCTTTAGAGTGGACCCATGAAGAGATTGTAAAAAATATCGAGGTTCCAAATGAATGTGGTATGATTACAAAATCTCGAAGACTGTCGAGAAAAGTCACTTCGCCTGTAGACCAAAAATTCTCGTGGGTACCCACCCAAACTGTTATTCTTACTTTTCAAGGGCAGATTCTCCCTAAAAAGATATTTTCATTCTATTCGGTAATAGACGTTGAGCTATACATCTATCCTACAATTCTTTGTTTCGCATGCTGTCGTTATGGACACGCCAAGACAATTTGCAGGTCCAAACCTAGATGTTTCAAGTGTGGATTGGAGCATATGGGTGAGACTTGCGAAGTTGAAATTCAGAATGCTACATGCGTAAATTGTTCAGGTAATCATTTAGCTACCAATAGAATATGTCCTGAATATTTGAGGCAAAATTTAATAAAGAGGAGCATGACTGAACAAAATATTTCATATAACGAGGCTGCCAAGTCCACATTTAGCAAGGGAAAATCATACGCAGATATTACAAAGTCTACCACTTCCTCACAATCCCGTAATATCCAACAATCTTCTCATTCACAACCTTTGTCGTATAACAAGACGGTTTATAAAGAATCCGCTCCGAGGTCATTGTTTCTTCCTAACATTAGCAAATCAACTCTTGATAAATTAAACTCCATTTCCTTTTTACCGTATACAAATTCTCCCGATGGTTGTGCTCTTCAGTCTGGCAATAAAGAGGCCAGTGTTACAACACCGGATAATTTATCACACGTACTTTCTCAATTAATCATACTTATTACCTCAATTTTCGAAAACTCCCCCCAAAAACCGTACAACGCTGCCAAAACCACTTCCAATTCAACTCTCCAAAATCACAATGCCTCACAAAATTCCAATCTCCTCTAATAACATAATCACCCCTATTACACAAGACTCTCATCTTAACGAGATGGAGTCAAAATTATCTATCTTACAGTGGAATTGCCGTAGTGCTATTTCGAATAAAATAGATTTATGTTCCCTTCTAAAGGAATACAAAATTGACATAGCTGCTTTATCAGAAACCTGGTTCAAGCCAGGATACAACTTTGTTATCCCAGGTTATATTTGCCTGCGTGATGACCGACCCGATGGTAGAGGAGGAGCAGCCCTTCTTATTAAAAACCATCTTCACTATTCCCACATCCTAGTCCCAAACTCCTCATCTTTCCAAATTGTTGCAGCCTCTATAAACAATGTATCCTATATTTCAGTATATATTCCCCCTAACATCCCTTTTGATCTGTCTGGCTGGAATAATATAGTAAAATTGTTGCCCAAATCATTTTTCATACTAGGTGATTTCAACGCACATTCTCTCAGCTGGGGGAGTGCTTATACAGACCGCTCAGGTAGGAACATCTTAAGTTTCATTGATGATAACGATATATGTATACTTAACGACGACTCTCCTACCAGATTAAGTTCTCCATCTCATAGACAGAGCGCTGTTGATATCTCATTATGCTCTAACGATTTAGCATCCAGGGTAACCTGGAGTATCTTAGACGATCCTCATTCGAGTGACCATTTCCCAATCACTATTCACATACCTCTTAAGTCTCGCATCACCCCTAGAACTCAAAACACCATTTATAATTTAAAAAAAACTGACTGGACTAACTTTGTTAGTATTTTGGGAAAAAATAATTCCAAATCTCATCCTGCGAGCGACTTCGATATCCCACTGGAGTATTCTAAATTTATAGACACAATTATGTCCGCAGTTAATTCTACCACCCCTAAAATAAATCCAAAGACTCGGAGGAATCCGTCGCCATGCCCTTGGTGGGATTCCGAGTGCAGTCTAGCTGTTAAAAATAGAAAAAATTGTATGTCCAAATATAAAAATGATATGAGTGAATTAAATTTTTTCGAGTTTAAAAGAGTTCAAGCTGAGACAAAAAAAATATTAAAACAGAAAAAACGAATAGGATGGAAATCTTTCTGTTGCGCTCTCTCACCTCAAACCCCATTGACTGATGTTTGGACAGCCATACGAAAATTTAGGTCCCCATCTTCTTCGTCACTCAAAAAAATTTCCGATGATTCAGCTTGGATCTACGATTTCGTTGACAAATTGGCACCTTCTCATGTTCCAACAATCCAAGAACTCCCATCCCACTCTTCAGTCATTCTCAATCAAGAATCTTGGTTTGACTCACCTTTCCAGATTGAGGAGTTATTACTTCCCCTAGAATATGTTAAAATCTCATCCCCCGGCTTAGACATGATCCCATACTCATTGATTCAAAAATTTCCACAACAAATTTTACTTAAATATATTAATATACTAAATAAAATATTTGAAACTGGAATAATTCCAGCTGATTGGAAAATTCAGCGGATAATCCCTATTCTAAAACCTGATAAAGACCCAATGAAGGGAGATTCATACCGCCCCATAGCGTTATCTTCGTGTATGCTAAAGCTTTTTGAACATATGATAAAAAATAGAGTAGACTGGTTTGTGGAGAGCAATTCCTTACTGTCTGCTTCACAATTTGGTTTCCGTAAAAACAAATCAACCACCGATAATCTCTCTATTTTCTCAACAGATATTCGAGTAGCGTTTTCTCAAAATGAATGCACTGCTGCAGCTTTTATCGATATTTGTGGAGCTTATGATAATGTGGACCTTAATGTCCTCAAAGTTAAACTATGCTCGTTAAAGTTTCCTTTTAAGATTGTTCAGGTGATTCTAAATATATTAAAAGAAAGAACTATTATTGTAAATGGGATGTATAAAAAAATAGAAAGAAAAATCTGGAAGGGCCTCCCTCAAGGATCTGTACTTAGTCCTTTACTATATAATATCTATACTTTCGATCTGGAATCAACAGTCTCGGGAAAATGCAAAATCTTGCAGTATGCGGATGACATTGTAATATATATTTCACATAAAGATATGAAAACTGCTATTAATAAACTTGAATCAGCCTTGACTTCTCTCAATACTTGGTTCACTTCTAATTGCCTTCAACTATCTCCTTCAAAAAGCCAAATAGTATTGTTCTCGAAAAAACATAAAATCCCATTTAACTCTATAAAATTTGACAATATCTCCATTCCTATAAGTAATCAGGCTAAATTTTTAGGAATTATTTTTGACAGGAAATTGTCATGGGCCCCTCACATAAATTCTGTAATCACAAAATGTGAAAGAAAAATTAACCCTCTCCGAGCTCTAGCAGGAGTTTGGTGGGGCTCTCATCCTCTTACTCTAAAACTATTTTACAACGCTTTTGTTAGAAGCCAATTAGACTATGGCAGTATCATAATTGACCCCCTCCCAATATACTTATTGAATAAACTGTCTGTTATTCAATACAAATGCTTAAGAATCATCCTGGGTGCGATGAAGTCTTCCCCCACAAATGCCCTCCAATTAGAAGCTATGGATCCTCCTCTAGACATTAGAAAACAATATCTATCTGACAGATACATGATAAAATGTTTAGCTTTTGAAAATCACCCATCTCTTTTGGCATCTAAGAAATTACTAAACTCTGTAACATCTAACCGTGTGTTACATAATAGGCCTTATCCAGCACTCGCAAAAAGTTTTGAAAAACTGTCAAAATTTATCCCAGAAATATTCCGATCTCCCACCCCCTCCCTTTATAACTTCCCTTACTCTCATCATATTTTTTCCCCAAGTATTATAACCCACATTGGAGTAGGGACTAAATCCCCTAGTCCGATTTCCCTTTTCAACTCCATAATTGAATCAAAATGGAAAGACTGGTCTTTATTCTTCACAGACGGATCCAAATTGGAAATATCTGGCTATTCAGGAGCTTCCTTTTACAGTCACGATGATGGTTACTGTGCCCAATTCCAACTTCCTCAACCTTCGTCAGTTTTTACTGCGGAATGCTTGGCTTTAAGAGAAACTCTTTCCTACATTATGACCAAAAAGTTTGAAAGGTGCCTCATTTTATCCGACTCTCTAAGCTCTCTTCAAAAAATTAGCAGCAATCCCTTCAAACAAGCCCAATCCCATTTAATATTCCAAATCCGTGAGAAATTATATTTACTCAAAGAAAAAAACGTTCAGGTTTCTCTCGCCTGGATTCCAAGCCACCATGGCATTCCGGGAAATGAAAAAGCCGACTCTCTAGCTAAGGAAGCCGTTTTAAATGGAAGTACGAATTTCTCTAACTACTTATCTGATGACCTTTTGACAATTCCAAATATTGATATGTCTTCCAGCTGGTCCCTCAAATGGAACTCCTCCAAAATTTCAAAGGGTAAACATTACTCTCTCATTCAGCCTACTGTCCCGTCCCGTCTTTGGTTTAGGAAAATTTCGATGAACAAGAAAGATACATCCACCATTTGTCGAATGAGGATGGGTCATTGCTGTACGAGAGAGCACCTTGCGAGGATTGGTGTCTTTGACTCCCCCATTTGCGAGTGTCGTTGCGAAGAGGAAAACCTTAACCATATATTCTTTGTTTGCCCAATAAATGACCAAATGCCAAATTTCTTTAAATCTCTGGCCCCGCTTATTCCCCTCCCTACAGATATCCATCTCATCCTGGCGAGCAGGAACCCAAATTTGTACAGACTGTTGATTGTTTTTCTAAAATTAAATAAAATAAATTTATAGTTTATCTTTATAATTTTTATCATATCATATTTTATAATTAAGAATTCAAGTAACTTGACATTGGCAAATGCATTGTTTTACATGTGCAACGCCATTCCATATTTAAAAAAAAAAAAAAATTTAAATGATAATTATAAGTGCAATAATTTTATTTTTATCCCAACATAGATAAAGAAGTAATTTGTGATATTTCATTCTTCCCACATCCAGACTTCCCACCTCAATACATTTCTTCATTTATGTTGAGATGTAAATAAAAATCTTGATAAAAATAACTCCAAAATAGAGCAAGCATTTGTTAAACAAAAATTTGGACAAACTTAAAATTTGGTTTTATGTTTTCTTTGAAAAACATTCTATAGGTACTTAATATAAGAAAATATTCTTATATTAAGTCCTTATTCCCTAGCGATGAAGTCTTCATATAATGTTTTCTTTTTATCGAATGTTATCCCATATTGTATTCAATACTGTTTAATTTATTTTATAAACTTTATTGGATTTTTGAGTTTTATTTAACAAACAGACAAAACAAATTTCTCTATGGAATTTTCTCAAAACAAAAAAACAAAAAGATCAAAGCCAATTGGTTATGTATGTGTTACTATACCACGTAATTAAATACAAACAAACGCTTTTAAAAGCACGTCGAACAAAACTCGGCCGTTTTAATTCAATAAAATGGTATTGTGATTGAAATAGCACCTGAATAAACATTTTCTTACGGATACATTTATTAACTTAGCTCTGAGCTTTTTATGGCCTATACTGGGAAAGCTCGCTGCCGGAGCTTTCATTTTATGCCCCAATTTCTAGTGAAACTCAAAACTCAGTAAGTACATACACGCTTGCCGCATTCGCGCAGCTTATGTGCATAAATCTTAACTTTTGACTTTAGCAAAAGTAATCTCCCAAAGTGAACTACACGAAACTTGGAGAAATGTGGACGTCATGCCATTTTATTCATTTAATTATATGTGGTAAATCACGTAGTTATATTATCACGTCATATTATCGTTACTGACATCGGTGTCCTAACGCCTTTGAAAATATCGAAAATTCGGTCAATAGAGGTACCGAAAGCTTATTTTTTTAAAAGTTAAACGACCTTTTTTATCGTTTATATAGATATTTTCGGCAAAATGTTAGAAAATGGTCTTCAGAAAATGTGGCGATCCTAGATAAATGGGATGCTTTAAAGGTTTTAGCTCCAAAATTGCAAAAAAACAAACATTAGAATATTTTAATAAATTTAGTTTCTTAAAAAAAAAGATAAATACAGTTCTTACTATAAACAAAAATATATTTCATACTTTAAGGGTCTAAGGGGCCCATTATCTATATGTTATGTGTAAATTGCACTATCAGGTATGTCAAATATTTAAAATTTTATTAGGAGTGGTATGATGGTTAGTTAGTTAGTTTTAGTTTAAAAAAAATTAAGATCACACGTTATGAATACTTAAAACAAAAAATGTGAAGTATTCCTGAGTAATATATTGTTATGACAATTATAAAAAAAAATGCGCTTCCTCAGACGAATTTTACGTTATTTTTTTTTTATTGTGTAGTGACTACCCAACACCAGGACGCGTTTTATTTTAGCACCGGAAAGGAAGAGTTAAGAGGGAATTCAAATCCCCTCTAAGGTCCTGGTAGGTTAATTAAGTTGAAGGCTCAGTCATTTTGAATCGTAACCAATTTGAACAATAAGCAATATTTCATTGTCAGTTGGGAGGTTTTCTGGTTAGCCGAAGATTGTATCACAAAACTCCGGGATATTTCTGTTTGCAATCTACTCGAGGAAATTAACTTTTTACTCATATTACGCTCCAAAAAGGCAGCTTTCGAGAATTTATAGCTTAATGTGAGGAATAATAACATTTGTACACCGAGCTTCACTTTTAACGCGCTCATGCGGCCTTATTGAAACAAATTGCCTCTCGTATATTCGGAAATATATGAAATATAATATCTGTTTAATAAGCAGAAATGAAAGACAAAACACGAAAATCCCATTACGTTTTAATTTTAGTAATTTATTTTTGATAATATAATTGTTTTTTAAATCACTCCCTGACACAACCTTTTATTACTCACACTTTCCTTATCATTCATCGTTCTCTTTAAAATAATAAAGTATTCTTCGAAATAATAACTCCATCGTCAGGTCAACATTTTCACTTTAGTCGACATTTGACCTGATCATGGGATGATTTTTCTAAAACCAGTAGTCATAAAGTAGTGTTTTTAAATCGTATTATACAATATGAAAGATGAATGATAAGGAGAGAGTTATATTACCATACCACGGTGGCGTGCTTTCCATATAGGCAATGCCTACCTAATGGAATGGGAAAAATATGGTGATAATAAAAATAATTTTACCAATTAAAAAAAAAACTACAAGTTTTCTCAGTTGTTTCTCCGTTATAACTCTAAAAATACGTATACGTATGATTAGAGTTAAACAGATAAGTTTTAAAAAATGAGTAATAAAACGCTGTTTTTCCTACCGCCTACCCTGATCAAAAACTCTATATACGCCACTGCATACTACAAAGTTTACAATGCTTTTAATGTACTTACAATTTATAATGAAAGTTATAAAAAATGTTATCACTGAATAAAGGAAAATGTACAAAAATAGTGTTGTATAATGATTTGGCAGTGTTGTTTGACAATACTGTCAATTAAGCATACAGTAGATACAAATTAGACGTTACAAGATGCTTCTGTGTATAAATAAGTTCATTTTTGTCAAATTAAGTACAGTTTTTGCCGTTCACAGTTCGCACATAATACCATATTGGCAATGTTGGTCCGGACGTATGTATTGTAAGATTTAACGAAAAGTGAAAGATGAATTATAAGGATTATGAGTGTTACATTACCATACCAAAAAATTAACAATGTTTTTAAAATACAAAATATATTACTAACTAGTTTGACACGTTCGGATGGCATATGTTTATCTTGTTTGTTCATACGCGTGTTGTCGTGACAAAAGTTCATTTTGATTATTTCTAACTCTGAAAATAACTTTTTCAGTAGTAGGCAAAATTGCTTGAATAAATTAACTTTCAAAAGTTTTCCATTGTTTGTAATCAAAATGCTTTATTGTCTATTGAAGGATAAATGCTGTAACAAAAAAGCAATCGTAGATATATTAGATTTATTACAAAACTTTTATGATTTTTGTATCAGCTATTAACATGTATATATATATATATATATATATATATATATATATATATATATATATATATATATATATATATATATATATATATATATATATATATATATATATATATATATATATATATATATATATATATATATATATATATATATATATATATATATATATATATATATATATATATATATATATATATATATATAAATATATATATATTTATATATATATATATATATATATATATATATATATATATATATATATATATATATATATATATATATATATATATATATATATATATATGTATATTAACATATATTTTATTTTTATTTTTTATTTTTATATATATCAGACTATTTGCGAAATCTATGGAGATGTGTTGTAATTTATAAAATGTCACAGATGGTTTAGAAAACTTTTAAGTGGTAATAGGGGATTGAAAAATGCCTCTAAATCTGGAAGATCTATAAAATTAGGTGACGACGTGTTAAAATCGGTGGAAGCGTATCCATGAGAAACCATCAAAAAAATGTCAGTGAAGCTTGATGACCCTAGAAGACTGTTAAATACCATCTCAAACTAATCACTTTAACCTTCCTTATCAATGTCTTGCAAACAATTTTAATCATTAGGTAAGAGGTTTCCCTTAAAAGTGAACAAATTTGTAATTTAAGTTATAAAAAATCTTATCACTGAATAAAGGAAAATGTTATTAATATCTTAACAAAGACGAAAAAAAATGTAATTGTCACATTTACATATCTCTGTTGAGATATTAATAAATATACCAATTATAGCCCTCTGTGAGAATAAATTCAGCTTTGACACTAAAATACACACCAAAAATAAAGTCAAACAAACTGTTAAATTTTTTGTTACCAATCTCAATATAATAATAATAATAACATATCGCTCACTCCTTTCAAGAACGTCATAAATCAAAAATCGTCAATTTCCAGTTGTGCATGTTTTCGGAATGCCCAGAAAATGTTCTTTTATCCCAGCAAAAGCGGCATATTTTTAACTTAATATTTACCCGCTACAGGGCAGAAAGTGTTGTTTTTGCATTTTGAATAAAAGGTATTGTTTGAGTATTTTTTGAAATAAAATATTTTTCAAATGGAGAAAAAACTTTCAAGTTTTACTTAAAAAGATCTGTTGCACAGTAAAAAGTTCAATAAGTGGCTTGATATTCATTTTTAATACATTGTATTATATTGCTAAACTTTAGAAACGTTCTACTGAAAAATCAAGTTTTTTGATTTATGACGTTCTTGAAAGGAGTGAGCGATATGTCAGCAATGATTTTTTTTAAATGTAAAATATAAAAAAGCTCTTTATTTTTCATAATTTTAAAGCACTTTGGTTTTCGAATAATGGAAAAAATAGTAAATATCGTATTAAATGATCACTTAAGTAAGCCAGTCACTTCTATAAATACGTGTTATGCTTTGAACTATCGGTAAAAATGAAATGAAGTTAAATCCAACAATAATGTTCAAAGATAAACACACACTTAAATTGTGAATATATGTTTTCAAAGAAAAGAAAAAAATATGTAAAGGAAAACATTTTTACAGTAATCATCACATATGTAAATATAAAAAAACCTTTTTTCATATTTCATATAAAGTTGGTATTTTTTTCGCATTTTGTCTACTTTGGTTATGAACATGGTTATACTTTTGAATTCATATGTAAATTTTTGGGATGGTGTTATGTGTTGTGTTATTCAAATGCTATCTTGTATGTATTTTATGATTCTAGTCAAACGTAAAGGTCGAGGCTGATAGTCAGAATCAGAGCAGAATCAATATAACTGGGAATCAAATAAATAAATATCGGATAAATCGGTTTTCCTTGAAATTTACTGGGATTTTATTCATTCTCTGACATCGGCGTTCAAACAAAAGCGGTCGATAACAAATAGTAAAATGTGAAAAGGCCATGTTGACTCAGACGAATCGACTTTCGAAAAAAAATGTCTGGAATAATGCGTGTTCATGTTCATGATAAAGTGAAATACATTTTCAAATAATACTTTTGATTTTAATATCTCAACAAAGACAAAGAAGAAAATCTTGGTATTTACAAGGATTATGACCAGCCATAGCTTTTTATGTGATTACTTTACACAGGTGCAACATTCATCATTCTACCCATAATTTGACAACCACGCTACTTAAATTTTTGGAACTCCTAGATATATCGATCGATCTTATTATACAGTACACATGAGAACACAAGAGTCATCTTTCTTGGATTTGGAAAGCATTGACTCGGCAGACTATTTTATTTTCAATATCCGGTCCCAGATTATTTTAACATGCTGAAAAACGTTTGAAAATATGATTTAAATTTTTTTATGTAGCTTATATTTCTAGACCCAGACTTCCATATTCTTCTTCATCTATGTTGAGATGTCAAAATGTAATATTTACTCCTAAATAGAGAAAACTCAGATTTCTGAACAAATATTTGGACACACTCAAAATGTTGTGAATATTTTCTGATTTTTAAATATTTATCGTTGAGATATTTGTGATTATAAATTAGACACTTAATATACCTATGTAAATTAATTAATTATCAATATATGTAAATTACATGCAATTTGATTACTAAAAAATATGTAAAATATAAAATTTATATCAAAACATATTGAAATTTCAGAAAAATAATTTAAATTAAAATTTTCTTTGGACGAGTCTTACTTTCGTTAGTTGTCAGTGTTCGATAACATACATAATATGTATGAATATAGAGAAAAATTACAAAAAAAAAATTGAAAGCACAAAGGAAGATAAATATCTCATGACCAGAAAGGAAAACTGGTCATTATTATTTGATATAAAAGCCCTCTGGAAAATGTTTTAATGCTTTCAGTAACAAAACCACGAAACTATTAATAACATCTTTTGTTATCATAAAAATTTCCGCATCCACTCTAATATTATTTATTAAATCGACCTTCATGCGTAAAAATTCTAATGTTATGAACGGAAAATGAAATACTGAAAATAATATATTTTCATTTTCCAGCTCTGTGCGTCATTGGAGTACAATGAACATTGCTAGTTTCTTAAATAATTTACTAGGTTATCACTGTGCTATCGTAGCGTGGTTGGGTAGACGCTCGACTGCAAAATTGGTGACTCGGGGGCTCGATTCCCACCGATTGCAAAATAAAATTAATAAATATTTGTTTTCAATTGGCCTGGGTGTTTGTGACACATTTTTCACATTTACCTTCTCTATCATTAATATCCTCTCTGTCGACAAGCCTCTGAAAAAAGAGGCTTTGTGTGTGGATTATCCCCTTAATTTTATAAAAATAAATAAATAAACTTAAAATATTGTTTTTTTATGGGTCAACATTATTAATGTAAAGTGAACTATATACATCTACTTCCATTTTTTAGAGATATAACCTAAATATGCTATAAATTTTTACATAATAGGCAAGGAATAATTTCTAAGTCAGCTAAAAATTATTAAAAAAAATATGTATAAGTATATATAACTAATCATGACGCTGCTTCCTCGGAGGGATTGGCACAGAGAATATAACGGCATACCGATTGTATATATTTACATATATATATATATATATATATATATATATATATATATATATATATATATATATATATATATATATATATATATATATATATATATATATATATATATATATATATATTATATATATACATATATATATATATATATATATATATATATATATATATATATATATATATATATATATATATATATATATATATATATATATATATATATATATATATATATATATATATATATATATATATATATTTATATATATATTTATATATATATATATATATATATATATATATTTATATATATATATATATATATATGTATATATATATATATATATATATATATATATATATAAATATATATATATATATATATATATATATATATATATATATATATAATATATATATATATATATATATATATATATATATATATATATATATATATATGTATATATATATATATATATATATATATATATATATATAAATATATATATATATATATATATATATATATATATATATATATATATATATATATATATATATATATATATATATATATATATATATATATATATATATATATATATATATATATATATATATATATGTTGTATACATGATCAAGAACACGTGTAATAACAATTCCAGGATTCTACTGGCCGATTTAGTTGTAATTTAGGCAGATCTTCGGCGTGATGTGGCCTCAACCGACCCGCGGGAATACAGAGTTAAATTATTACCACCCTGTTTAGCAGTATCACATGGGATTTATTGGTTGGTTTGTATGGAAATGGCTGAGATAACGTGACACGGGTTCGGGTTATTAAAAAGATAATCATTCGGGCTTGAATCCGTATTTAAAATGGCGGGATTAGCGTTCGGGTGACGCGAAACGAGAAATACAAATACCTCAACGATTTATTTATTACCTGGGTGGAAACAAAATGAATGCGTAATGAATTGGATTATTCAATTACACGTGGAACGATAACAGCTTTAGTATCAAAATGAATATATTTATTTGGGTATTTTCTGAATTATTCTTTTTAGTTGAATAATTTTTTAAAAAATCATTGCAGCCTTCTATTAGGGGAGTACTCCATTTCAAAAGGTAAATGGATCATTTCTTCTTGGTTTGGCATTTCTAAAATTAAACAGGGATGTGTTATGTCACCATGGCTGTTTAATCTTTACATTAATATTTGCATGAAAGAACTGATGGGTCAAAATGTTGAAGTCAAAATGATCTATTTGACTGTTTGTTGCCTTTTGTATGCTGAAGGTGTTGTGCTTTTATTGTGCCAATAGTAGAAATGATTCGTAGGCGTTGGTGTCAAGGGTGTGTGCAATGTGTATAATGTGTGGAAGGAAAATGATTTTCTGGTGAATGTTTACAAATCTGAATTCATGTTTTTTGAAGGAGATTAGTGTAGATCTGGGTGTAAAATACTCGAGGGGGTGAATGGGAAAATTTTAGAAAAGGAAGATGATTTTGCATATTTAGGAAGCATGTTTTTAAGGGAGGGAAATATTAAAAAAGATATACAAATGGGAGTCTGGGAACGGAGTAAACGGTGTACTGAAAAACATAATTATTTAATTCTGTTTCAAAAAATTATTTATTGTGTTTGTAGTATATATTTCATACCTCCATCTTTACATATATCTTATCTGAAGACCAGCCACTTTGACGCTCAAACCAGAGGCTTTGCGGATTATTCATTTAAAAAGAGTTGTGATTAAAATAATAGAATCGCACCTTGGGTTTATGAAATGTCAGTTAACCCCATATTTCAAATTGGATTTTGACAGTAACGATTATTATTCATGGATTATTTTGATTCTCTAATCTTGGAGTTGATGGGGATTATAGTTTACTGAGCAGATGATCTCAAAGGAATCCAATTAAAACAATAATATTTGTTGGAAATCTGTCCTAGATCCTTTTCACAATACAGGATTAAAACCCAAAATAATAATAATATTGTGACTACTGGCTAAGGTATCAGAAAACCAGAGAGGAATTGTAAAATTTTATAATAGACATAAAATATGGATTTGACATTTAAAAAATTCACAATAATTTGAGTGCGTGAAAATACGATTATTTGACATCTCAACATAGATGAAGAATATGGAGGTATAGGCATTTATGGGGGCTTACGACCGTCATAGGCTGGTTTAACTGATTACTTTACACGCGTATAGCATTCACCAACTCTACCCATGATTGACAACTACTACTCAAATTCTTGGAACTTTTAAATATATCGATCAAACTCGAAACACAGTGCTTGACTTCACCATAAATGAGTTTCTGCTCAATAAAAATCTTCCCTTATCCCATCATAGATGTCTCTATTGAAGTTCTTCATTTATGTTAAGATGTCAAAAAATAATATAAAAAATCTTCTTTACGAGTAGATTGAAATATGTATTCTAATATATTCCCTAAAGAGGTTTTTTGATTCTAAGGAAATACGTTTATTTTTACGTTAATTGATTCTTCAGTCACTTAATAACTAATATCTAGCCATTTCTTCTATAAATTTTACTTGTAAATACAACTATTTGTTTAAATCTATTATGACACGTGTTTCGATGCATTCCGCATACTATGCATAAGATATTTAATAATAATATTTAAACGGTTAAAAAAAAAAATAGTATTATGAAAATCCAAAAATCTGTAATATTTTCAACTAAAATGACGATTCTGTGAATTTAAAAATCTTTATAAGATATCTTCACTGTGTTAAATTGAAAGAAAACTCGTTTTGTAAGGGAAATAGTCTAAATATCATATATATTAAATTTTCTACTTTATAAACAAAAAATGATTGTATATGAAAACAATTTGTTTCAAATGATTCATAAAACAATGAAGATAATGTTACATAAATCAAATGAAGCACTCCGTTTGGTGCAGATAAAAGAAAGAGGGATTTTTATTAAAAATATTTTGTCGGGGTTCTAGAGCTTTTTTCCTGAAATTATTTCCAAAATTGTAAAGTTTATCGTAAGAAACACAAAGAGTTATTTCCAATATGGTGAGATAAATAAAAGCAAATGATATAAAAATAACATGCTTAAAGCTTCAAAGCATTCACGTTACTAAAAAAATACAGGATTTTAATACGCGTTTTAAGATACATATTTTACTAACCTTTATTAAAGATACAAATTTTTTTATACATGTTTCCTATAAATGTATAAGATAAATAAAAAAAAACGTTAAAATTAAATACAAAAACTGGAAAACGACGCACCAAATGTATAAAGAATATTATTTTACTTATTGAGAAATTGTATCAATTAAGATATTTTTTAATAAAACTTACCTTGCAGCAAAAACTCAATCTGAATAAATGGTAATACTGGCTCTTACCCTCTTTATTGTACTCTAATCCGGGTAAAATAATAGTATTCTCTAGTAAATTACTATTGCTTTAGACCTACCATATGTGCCAAAAAACCGATAGCGAAACCAAATACCAGTTAGATGAGGGTAGAATATTGGGGGTGAGAACTGGCTTAACTTGTTTTTTGGTATGGAGTTTTAGTAATGAGGTTAAATTGTAACAAGAATTGTGAATACGGATATATGATAACATATTATATGGATATTGAAAGTATCGGGAAAACGTTTTGTATTTTAAATTAACTTTCCTCCCCACCAGCCCCCCTTTAAAAAGGGTAATTGAAGGATACGTATGTACAGTTTTTCTATGGATACCCCTAAAGAGATGTGGCGTGATGGTTAGTTAGTTAGTTTGAATATATAAATATGAAAAATGTCAAATATTTGTAAATATTATCATTTTATCGAGTTAAACGTTGCTTTATGGAGATTTCAAATCTGATATTTAAGTTCAATCTTGTGGTGTCAATCTTGTGAGTTTGTTTGCAGCAATAAATGATACCTCTTTCGCCATTCCATTCTATCATGCGCCATCCTCTTTAGCTCTTCATTTGTTAAACAGCCCATATGGGCTGTTTAACAAATGAAGAGCTAAACTAGGATATCCTCGTACAATTCGCTAAGATATTCGCAGCGTAGGCGTCCTCTTGCGTTAGATCCTTGGATCATTCCCTCTATTACCAGGTTCAAGAAATCCTCCTGTCGCAAAACATAATCGATCCATTTGGCACAGCGAGAGTAGGTGCCTTCTTTCTTCGATTCTTCGTTGTACCTCGTCGTCTACGATATAGTTTCTCCAGGATATCTCCAGCATTCTTCTACAGGTCCACATCTCGAAGGCATTAAACTAATCCTTATTTTTTTCAGATAAGCACCATGTCTCGCAGCCATACAGTAGCACACTCCATACATATATTTCATCAAGAAGTTTACCAGATTTCAGATCTATGTTATTAGATTGGAACAGTATTGATTTTCTGTTAAATGCATTAACCCTTTCCGGTCCTTATTTTTTTTAAATAATTCCATTAGGTCCACAATAGATTTACAGCATTACAGGGTAGAACGATGCATCCAAGTTTTTTTTTTTAAATAAAACTTCACTTGTGTTAAAAATATATTTTTATTTTAAATGTATACAATCGTGTCTCTTATTATTACATACACACTAAATACGAGTGAGAAAAATATGTTTGCTTGAATTTTCACACTAAACTGATGAAGAAAAAAAATGTCGAATGACATTCGACATAGTACTCACCGAAATAAATTCGATGTCGAATGACATTCGACATATAACCGGAAAGAGTTAAACAGAAAATTTAACAATATGAAAGGTAAATTGTCAATTTTATTAAACGTTCATACGTCAACGGTTTTTAAAATACTTATATATATTGTTTTGCTAATTTAATGGTTAAACAGATACTTAGGCGTTATACTGAAACACCCTTTACTTACAAAAGTCTGTACTATCTGTGTCTGTACTATTGGGTACAACAAAATAAGGGGTAAACTTTCAGTGATTTATTCGGCCAATTAGCGCCTTCGCAATTAGCGAGCTTCTGCAGACTTCTCCTGCCCCTGGAATTCTTATTAAAACGTTACAAAATTGGATCGGCGATATTCCATATAAATGTACATTGGCAGACTTACTGATCAGAAGCAATACCTTCCAATCAACTAAAAAAAGACTAGTGATACTTGTCAAACTTTGAACCGAAAACAGATGTTTGTAAACAAATAAATATATACTTCTACTACTACCATCGCCGTTTCCCTGCAGGAATAGGAAGAGAGGATAGAACGCCACAATCTTCTGTCGTAATATACACTCCTAGCTTCCTTCGTATCCATGCATCTAGTCATACATGCCCTACGATTATGTAGACTTTTGACACTTTCACATTTTAGGTTCTGATTGATCTGGATTTTTTCAGCCTCCTTCATTCTGTTTTTCCTCTCATATTCGCCAAATATACTTTCATTTCAGTCATTCTCTCATTATTCATTCGCTCCACTTGTCCACACCACCTGTTAAATAACTTTTCTAAATCTTTTCAATTATATATTTAAAATGTAACTTTGTTTTAGAATCACTTTAAATATTTTATTATAACTTAATTACAATGTCTACCGGTTTCGAAGCTAACCGCTTCTTTATCAATACTGATTAATACTGTAGTATTAATCAGTCTTGATAAAGAAGCGGTTAGCTTTGAAACCGGTGGATATTATAATAAAGTTATAATAAAATATTTAAAGCGATTTTAAAACAAAGTTACATTTTAATTATAAAATGGAAAATTACAAAGTTAGTGCTTCAAATATAAATTATATTAACTTTTCAATGGGCTTCTTAGCTCAGCCATACATTACTTTCTTATATCAAGATTAAATAAATGTATAAATTACAGATATTTCCAACATTTTATATTAATTGTAATGTGAATTGATAAATAAAAGGAAAGCAAAGAAAAAAAGTTCAAGTTAGGGAGTTGAGGAATCTGATAAAAAAAGGTATATAGAAGAACCTAAGAAGAATGATATAATTGACATTTTGGGTTCCAATGATAGATAGTAATACTTCAGGCGTTTCCTAAAAGCAATCAGGGATGGTACATTTTTCACATGAATAAGCTATTCCTTTCATAGTCTGGCCGGCAGAACAGAATAGGAATTACTGAAGAAAGATGTGCTACGGCGAGGAATGGAAAATTTTCTTTCATGAAAGTAACGAAGCGATAGACTATGATTTGAAAGGTACATACAGTTTTCAACGAGATATGTAGGTGCATTTGGGTTGTGAAGAATATTAAAAAGTAGAAGGAGTGGGTGCAAATTTATCCGTTGAATAAAAGGAGGTCAATTTAGTTCAAATTATTTTATTGTAAAACCTTTATACTGTAAATTATTATTGATCTTTTGTATGTAATGTATATAATCAAATAATTAAAAAAATATATATAAATAAAAATTGTATTAACATGTAACTATTTCGGCTCAATACAGGCCATGCCTAAAGAGCCATAATACATATGGGATAAAAAAATGTATGTATCTTTGAAATAAATAAATGAATAAATAAATAATAATAATAAATATATATATATATATATATATATATATATATATATATATATATATATATATATATATATATATATATATATATATATATATATATATATATATATATATATATATATATATATATATATATATATATATATATATATATATATATATATATATATATATATATATATATATATATATATATATATATATATATATATATATATATATATATATATATATATATATATATATACAAAATAAGTTAAGTACAATGTCATTAATGGTGCTAAAAATGTATAATGATATAAAGAAATAATAGAATTATAATCCATAATTTTCTTATTATTTTTTGACATTTCATCAAAGATGAAGAAGAATATGGAAGTCTGGGCATTTGCGGAGCTAACGACCGTCATAGGCTGGTTTAAGTGATCACTTTACACACGTGTAACATTCACCAATTCTACCCATTATTGACAACCACACTACTCAAATTCTTGGAAGTTGTATATGTATATGAACTAATTTAGAAACCTTGTTCTTGAATCACTAGAACTTCACTAGAGACAGATGAGATGTAAAGATTTTTTTTTTATCTAGCAGAAACTCTTATATTAGTATGTGAGGTCCGAATCCTGGATTATAATCACACACATGAGAAACGCCAGAAAATGCCATTTTCATTTTTATTATTTAAGCTTATAATTTGACCAGATAATTTTTTTACAACATTTTGAGTGTGTCCAAATACTTGTTCACAAAATCTTTGATGAGATGTCAAAAAATAATATGAGAATAACTCATGTAATTGGAGATAATCCGGATTTTGTGAACAAGTTTTTGGACACACTCAAAATGTTGTATCCATAATGTAATATCATAATCATGTTAGTAATAATAATTAAAGAACAAATATTTAAAAATGTTTACAAAAATCATAAAAATATCAATTTTCTTCTTCTTCGAACCCTTAAACGCACCTCAATAGTTCATATTATTATTCATATTGTTATCTTGATTGTTAACACATCAAGGAAAGGTGACGAGCCCTCCGCTTCAGGTACCAGTCCAAGGTTATATTGAATAAATATCAATAACGACTCATTACCTCCTGTTTTATATAAATATACAGAAATTAAATGGGTTCGCATACATTAAATGATACAAGTGAAAGCTACCCACGATTCGTGAGTTAAGACTTACCCAATTTTAAATTTAAGTTTTATTTGGTAAATACCAGTATTTTTTTTACTGGTTTTACATGGTATTTTTTAACAAGTAAAACTTTTAAACGTGTATAGATTTTACCACAAATTGACGAAAAACTGAACCAATGATTTCATTAAAAACGTCTTTTGTGATTTTGGGCTCTAAAATTTATTAAATATTCTTAAATAGTTTTCTTAGAAATCAATTTTGGGTCGAAATTATTGTATATTAAAATATTTATTATATACATAAACAATAATGTAACGTTTCAACACATTGTCTATATTACTGAAACGTTATACTCGTATAATCAATTAAGAAACTAATAACTGGCGGGTTTATCGTAGGTTTAACAATATTCCCGAATCGAAATGGATTAACTTGTGTTTTCTTGGTTGAAAGCTTCCATTTTCTGATTGCGGAGACTCCTTAATTGTGGATGAGCTCGAATGTAGGAGAGCCTTCATTGTGTATCTACTTCAAAACAATAGGAGATAAAGGTGAAGATTTGGGATGTAAAAGGAGAATGAAATATCTCAGTCCTCTGTCATAAAGCTTCGGAATGTTAAATCGACAATTTAATACGGAAATCTTGAGCAAATCCCTCTTTATATAGGCCTTCTTTTTATCCTTTTCCCATTGTTAATCATTGTTTCCATTCGGATATTCATTTTGAGAGGTTCTCGATTATTTGGGGTCGTATTAACTGTGTTATGTTATAGTTGGTGAGTAAAATTTTATATTTTTTTTGACGTCTCATCAAAGATGAAGAAGAATATGGATGTCTGGGCTTTCATCTCACCAATAGATGTCTCTAGTGAAGTTCTAGTGATTCGAGAATAATGTTTCAAAATTGGTTCATATGTTATAGAATTTCCGAGAATTTGAGTAGTGTGGTTGTCAATGATGGGTAAAATTGGTGAATGTTACACGTGTGTAAAGTGATCACTTAAACGAGCTTATGACGGTCGTCAGCCACGTAAATGCCCAGACTTCCATATTCTTCTTCATCTTTGATAAGATGGAAAAAAATAAGAGAAATTCATCATCATAATATAAGATGACATAATAAAATGTATGTAGAGCCGAAATGTGGAGCCCCGTAAATGCCCAGACTTCCATATTCTTCTTCATCTTCGATGAGATGTCAAAAATAATATGGAAAATCTTCCTTTAATTGGAGATAATCCAGATTTGTGAACAAGTATTTGGACACACTCATGTTGTAAATGAATTTCTCTGTTAAATTTTTTTTCGGTTTGTCCTTAATCTATTTTGAGATGTCAAAAATGTTACACAAAACACTTAGTAGAAATATATTATTCAACTCTTGAGTTAACGTTATTATTTTAAGGGGTAAGTCATGTTTGTGCTTAATAAAAACATGCATTTCCCGGGCCACGCACTCACAGCACAGTAGCGAGGGCGTAGGTTGTCGCATTACTTATTTACCGAAACATAATCCCCTGGTTGAATTAATATTTGGTAACTTAAGTCAGACTCAGGACAGGATTGTACCACGAAATTGGATAATAAAATAAAATGGGATGATGAAAAAATGAGAGAAAAGTGGGTAAGGACGAAATGAATATCGTGGCAGTGTCATAAAATACCCTCGGCGTATTATACGCGTAATACCATACACGTTAGCGGTATCTCGATGAATTAGAATAATATAAGAATGATGTTTTAGATTTTCATATTTTTACTTTAAATTTTCGAAGGAATTTTACTTAAATTCAACATTGTAACGTTTGAATAAAAGCTTTTTTGAATTATACTATAGTTTTACAAAAATTGAAATTATTCACATTTTAAGTGTGTCCAAATCTGGGTTTTCTTCACTTAGGAGTATGTTTTCAGGCGTTTTCTAGTATGTGAAATGATTCGGTGAGGATCTTGCATATATCTATATAAAAGAATCTCTGCTAAATTCTAAAGTATTTCCAACATAACTACATGGTTCCAGTTAAATTACACGTACAGTGTCATGAGATTAATGATATATGTTTATGTAAGTTCTGTAAGTTCTGTATATAAGTTCTGTAGTATGGTTATCAATATGGATAGAATGGTGAATGTTGCACATGTGTAAAGTGAGTACTTAACCAGCCTATGACAGGTAAAAATTCCTGTAAATACCCAGACTTCCGTCTCCTTTTGAGTTGTCAAAAATTTCAAAATTTAAAATAAAATTAATTTCTGATATGCCTGCGTATTTATATATTTTTAAACCGTTTTATCCGTACCTAATGATACATAGGGCACTTCATCTCATAAATGCTGTGTTACATTGATCGTTAATAACAAAAAAGCCATCATGAAAATCCCGTTTTAGGTATCAGTCCAGGTTGATATTAAACGAATGTTAGTATGGAAAATCACTTAAATTTATTTTAACGCCTCGGTACGTATATTATATTATTTTTTCTGATTTATCGGTATATCATTTCAGATAATTCTCTTGTCCGAGAATGTATGTAGTAATTGCGCTCAATTCTCCTCTGAACCGCTCTCCGTGATTTGGACAAACAACTACAAGGCAGACCTGCAGGCCACAATGGAATTAAACATTTATAACAAACCATCCGGTGTTTTGAGGCGCGTAAAATTTCCACCCTTAAATTATGTAGTTCATAGGAACCTACTCGCATCTTCGGATATAAGAGAATTTTCCCCTGGCGAGATAATAAAGTACACAATAAGATTTCTTCCTGGCATATTTCGCATTATATTATTACTTTATTCCGTAATAACTAAACAGATTTGCCCACGCAATTTGACGGGTTTAAGTAATAATACATTTTTCCATTAAAGATGGCTTTTTAAATCTATGGGGAAGACTCATATTATTACAAAGAACCTTTTTATTTATATATCTATTCAATATGATGAAAGGAAATGTGAAATTCAATTTTCTTTTTTATTTAGAAAAACACAAAACAATTGTGTTTCATTCAATTCTAAATAAATTTTTAAATTGGATTAATTTATTTTTACTATTAATTTTTATTTGGATAGATTTCTAAATATTTATTGAAATAAATTTATTCATTAGAACCGCTTTCGATGTGAATAATGTGTTTTTTAGTCTAACAAAGGAAGAGGTGCGCTTGTTGAACATTTGTCAATTTTATAAAATATTTCGTGTTCAAACGATAAATGTATATATGTTTATCTAGAAGGCAATAAGATGTTAATGGCTTAATGGCGGTATTGGTATCTGTTTATATAATCTTTAAATAGTCATTAATTAACATGTCCGAGCATAGTCGGATTGTGGTCCCGTGGTTAGTGTCGCGGACTCTTATGTTCCAGTTTCTCGGTTTAAACCCACTCTACCACAATTTAATACCTATTTCTAATAATGAGCCGCTCAAGCTCACAGAAATAGTATTAAATTGAAAATTTTGTGTAAATAATAAAAACACAAAAATTTCTCTTTAAAAAAAAATAAAGAAATCTGTTTAAGTCATTGGGAAAATAAAAACCGAAAATGTAACAAGAAATTCAAAACGTGACATGAATTCACATAATATTTATGTTAAAGCGGTATTTGTATATTTAAAAAAATGTGTGTCGTAGATCAAAATCCATTGTTAAGTTGTTTAGTTATAAATTCTAAACCATTTTCAGTTTATTCCTCTAGTTGGATTTCTTATAAAATAAATATATATTTTTGATTATGTCATCAATATTATTTATATTTAAAGCATTTACTTTGTGGTTAATCATTTATTACTTTTATTAATTTTTTACAAATATTAATAAACATGTATTTGTAAATTTAATATTTCCAGGTATATAAATACTCACCAAAGCTAGTGATTATATAATAATATTACTAATATTTTTTTTTAACTACCTTTAAATATTTTCTTCTTAGTGGGCAAATATATATATTTCAGGTACAGATTAAAGAGCTACATTACAGTTTTATCCTTCTACAGATTCTATTTCATGAATGTATTCTCGATAAGTTAGGATTTATGGAGATTAATTATCATATTTAAGAAAAAAATACCCATATAAAATGTGATATTAAACTATGTATAATAATATCAACTAATGGAAAATAAATGGTAGTCATTTGGAGGGACGATGATGGTTTTTTTTGTCTATAACGATTCGATTCGAATCCCGTAAATCGTCTAGCAGATAGTTCTGTATACTTGCGATAAGGAAACACATCACTTTCCCATCTATTTGAATCCTGAAATTGCGAGAAAAGATGTAAAGCTCCTACCCTTGATGATTGATACTGAAACAATAAGAAATGATGTAATATATTTCATTCTTAGAAAGAAAACCACCACATAGTATTGTAAGAGGACAGTTATTTTTTTCTGCTAACAAATGACGTTGAAAAAAAAAGAAGCTTATAGTAGTGCATGTCTGATCTCGACTTTTATTGCATATCGTTCTGCAATCCTTATTGCATGCTAGTCCTCGGGTCAACCAAAATCGCATTCGATCACTATTTTATCTAGTTATAAGTGTGTGAAAAGTGCTATGGTAATGATGTGTAGTATTATTTGCATGCTGTTGTAGTAATTGTCCTGACAAAGGACGGGTATGTCTCGAAACCGGCAAAAACGTTAGTTATGTTAGCACATTGTAGGCGGGCGCTTTGAACAATAGACTCTAGCCTATAGCGGACGTTTTTCGCGATTCGCGCAAAAATATATCGCTTTCTTAAAATTGACGCAATTTCTAAACCAAATAATATTTTCGATTGAAATTTTCAAAGAAATCATAAATGACATTTGATCATCAAAAATAAATTACAATCGTAATTTTTAATTAAGTATTCCGTATTTCACAATTTTAGAAGCATTGTAAACTCTAATATATTAAAATAATAAAATACCAAACAGTAAACAAAACAGTGCGAGCGGTATGAAAAATAGTCCAATACGTGAAATGACTCAAACTAAACTGGAGATTGAGATCGCATAAAAACTCTAGATTTCTGGCGATGCCTTTACAAGCGACACACTAGCCAATCCGGACAAGGCATCTCGAATAACGTCAACAGACTGTCGCCTAGCACCCAGGTAGCAGATTACCCTTCAACGCGTTTTATTTCACGCTGATAACAAACCCGTATATTGCCGTTTCTCGCCGATAACCGACAGTCGACAAAAACGGCATTTGCCGTGTCCCGCAGTTGACCGACAGTCCACGAAAAATGGCAAATGCCGTGTCCCGCCGACAACGTGTTAGTATCACTTACAAAAAATCTTTGTAAGTGATACTAACATTACTAACGTTTTTGTAAGAAAATATGTATAAAAGTAAAAATAACTAATCCACTATGTGAATGCTTTAAATATTAGGAATTTCAATAATATATTTTTTTTTAAATTAATGTTTACATTTTCTTTATGTTGTTAATATTCAGGGGAGTGCATTTCATATAGGCTGAAAAATAATGCCTACGCTACCTTACCTTACTAAGAAGTGAGTTATCTACCTCTACTGCTAACATATTTATTAAAAACTCTGTGTACGCCACTGCTTATATTTATCACCATTTCTATTATCTTTACCCAATGGTGCATAGGGCACTGGATCGTTTTGACCACTTTGCGCTTCAGGTACCAGCCCAGGGTTTATTGATTTACCTAACGTCCAAGTGACTCTAAAATCTAGCTATGGCTTATCTAGCTACAGCACCGCTTCGCATGGCCCTACTTTTCCACAACTTATAGCATGTGTCGAAACGTTATTTCCAGTACTTTTTACTTTACATATACAGAATATTTATTATACATATCTAGCGTATCGTTTTGTGCTTGTGTGTTATGTAGGTAGGTATACTGACGATAGCGCCAAACTGTCTGTCGGGTGTTCGTATTCAGGGATGATTCCAGATTATGCGTAATAGAGTGTGAAACGTGAGTATGAATATGATTATCTTGGTTTCCAGCTAATTGGCCATGGAAAGCCACATTACAGACAACCGAGGGTCTAATAATGTCCAGCCCATCGAACGGATATCAAGCCATTTGGCGACAGGGTTGCCAAACCTATCATCCGAATATTCCAACTCCTTTCATTTAAATCTCATCACATTTTGTGTAACAAAATGTGAGTTATTTAAGTTTAGTAAAATCTCGATATAACGAACACCAATTTAACGATCTTCGGATATAAAGGACCAAAAATTTGGATGAATGTTAAAAAAATTAAAACATTCTGTTAATATCATTATACATGCTTGAATTCAAGTGTCGCCGCTTAAAAACAATTTTTAGAAGCTATGATAATTTCAAATTATGTCTCGAAACTGCAAAAGTGAAAACAAAAATTGATTATTTTTTCAAAACAGAATTACCATAAGGAATCAAACAGCAACGTCACTTCAGGACGAGTGACCCAAGACAGTAAATAGAATTTGTTTATGTTTGTTTCTTTTATTTATATCTAAATACCATGTTCATATTTAAAAAATATATATATGTATGCCTATTTTATATAATGAGCTTTCAGCTTGAACGGACACTCCATCCCTCATCGAAGTTTTACTGTATATAACGAAAAAAGTGTAATACTGGGGCCGGATAAGATTAGAAGAATATCTAAAGTTCTTTATTCAAATTTTATACTCTACGATTAGATTCTGTATAGATGATCCTGTGTATATATATATTTGTATATATATATATATATATATATATATATATATATATATATATATATATATATATATATATATATATATATATATATATATATATAATATATATATATATATATATATATATATATATATAAATATACAATATATATATATATAATAAAAAGGCTTACAAGATATCCCGGTTTGACCGTGACTTAACTTCGATTACATATAACAAAAATGTAAAATTATTTACTGTAATTATTTTGCCATCTATTTCACTGTACTGTACGCTGAAAGCATTCCGGCGACTCGGTTGTACATTCCGGAAATCTAGCAAGCCTATATATAATATACGAGTATGTAATTAATTTGGAGAACTGTTTTGTTTGTGATAGAAACAAGTCTAGTTCGCATATATTACATAGCTCCAATAATTTTGTCATATTTTGAGTTTTTTTCGATATTTCATAAGTTGTTTATAGTTTAAATGGTTGCTGATTAAGGATTACTTATCAGATAAGCCAAATCTATCGTTATTTTATTATTTTAATTCTTAAATTTCGTACTTTATTATTTTCCTAGTTGTAATAGTAAATTGCAACAATAATATTTTTTAGTTGCATATAATATTTTTCGTTTATATACATATATTTTTCTTTCTATACACTCATTGGATTATTTCTGAATAATTATGGAAAGAATTAAAACACGTCGTAAGGAGCCTCCCGACATCCCATCTACATCTTCTTCCAACTCTTCATTACCCACGTCTCCAATCCTCCCCAACAAAATCAGAAAAATTTCTAAAACTGATTCTGCCAAAGATATTCATAATGCAACTCCGAAAACCTTATCCCCTTCAACATCTAATGATCCTTCTTCCTTACAGTCAGAATATATCAAAAACAAATACACAGAAAGAGACAGTGGACCTTTCTGCGTTTTTGCCCAAAAAAACGTTGTCCCCAATTCTTCTTTCTCTTTGAATATCATCGATTTTGGCAAACTTTTGCAATCCCTAAATATTCCTGGTATTGTTCCTCGTGCAGGAATAAAATCTATCGGCCGAAACCGGATTTCTGTACAATTTTTGACATACTCAGCGGCAAATAGTTTTATTGATGATAATGCTTTGGAAACATATGACTATAAAGTATTTATCCCGTACCATATGGTCTCTCGCATGGGCCTGGTCAGGGGTATCCCTTTAGAGTGGACCCATGAAGAGATTGTAAAAAATATCGAGGTTCCAAATGAATGTGGTATGATTATGAAATCTCGAAGACTTTCTAGAAAAGTCACGTCGCCTGTAGACCAAAAATTCTCGTGGGTACCCACCCAAACTGTTATTCTTACTTTTCAAGGGCAGATTCTCCCTAAAAAGATATTTTCATTCTATTCGGTAATAGACGTTGAGCTATACATCTATCCTACAATTCTTTGTTTTGCATGCTGTCGTTATGGACACGCCAAGACAATTTGCAGGTCCAAACCTAGATGTTTCAAGTGTGGATTGGAGCATATGGGTGAGACTTGCGAAGTTGAAATTCAGAATGCTACATGCGTAAATTGTTCAGGTAATCATTTAGCTACCAATAGAATATGTCCTGAATATTTGAGGCAAAATTTAATTAAGAGGAGCATGACTGAACAAAATATTTCATATAACGAGGCTGCCAAGTCCACATTTAGCAAGGGAAAATCATACGCAGATATTACAAAGTCTACCACTTCCTCACAATCCCGTAATATCCAACAATCTTCTCATTCACAACCTTTGTCGTATAACAAGACGGTTTATAAAGAATCCGCTCCGAGGTCATTGTTTCTTCCTAACATTAGCAAATCAACTCTTGATAAATTAAAGTCCATTTCCTTTTTACCGTATACAAATTCTCCCGATGGTTGTGCTCTTCAGTCTGGCAATAAAGAGGCCAGTGTTACAACACCTGATAATTTATCACAAGTACTTTCTCAATTAATCATACTTATTACCTCAATTTTCGAAAACTCCCCCCAAAAACCGTACAACGCTGCCAAAACCACTTCCAATTCAACTCTCCAAAATCACAATGCCTCACAAAATTCCAATCTCCTCTAATAACATAATCACCCCTATTACACAAGACTCTCATCTTAACGAGATGGAGTCAAAATTATCTATCTTACAGTGGAATTGCCGTAGTGCTATTTCGAATAAAATAGATTTATGTTCCCTTCTAAAGGAATACAAAATTGACATAGCTGCTTTATCAGAAACCTGGTTCAAGCCAGGATACAACTTTGTTATCCCAGGTTACATTTGCCTGCGTGATGACCGACCCGATGGTAGAGGAGGAGCAGCCCTTCTTATTAAAAACCATCTTCACTATTCCCACATCCTAGTCCCTAACTCCTCATCTTTCCAAATTGTTGCAGCATCTATAAACAATGTATCCTATATTTCAGTATATATTCCCCCTAACATCCCTTTTGATCTGTCTGGCTGGAATAATATAGTTAAATTGTTACCCAAATCATTTTTCATACTAGGTGATTTCAACGCACATTCTCTCAGCTGGGGGAGTGCTTATACAGACCGCTCAGGTAGAAACATCTTAAGTTTCGTTGATGATAACGATATATGTATTCTTAACGACGGTTCTCCTACCAGATTAAGTTCTCCATCTCATAGACAGAGCGCTGTTGATATCTCATTATGCTCTAACGATTTAGCATCCAGGGTAACCTGGAGTATCTTAGACGATCCTCATTCGAGTGACCATTTCCCAATCACTATTCACATACCTCTTAAGTCTCGCATCACCCCTAGAACTCAAAACACCATTTATAATTTTAAAAAAACTGACTGGACTAACTTTGTTAGTATTTTGGAAAAAAATAATTCCAAATCTCATCCTGCGAGCGACTTCGATATCCCACTGGAGTATTCTAAATTTATAGACACAATTATGTCCGCAGTTAATTCTACCACCCCTAAAATAAATCCAAAGACTCGGAGGAATCCGTCGCCATGCCCTTGGTGGGATTCCGAGTGCAGTCTAGCTGTTAAAAATAGGAAAAATTGTATGTCCAAATATAAAAATGATATGAGTGAATTAAATTTTTTGGAGTTTAAAAGAGTTCAAGCTGAGACAAAAAAAATATTAAAACAGAAAAAACGAATAGGATGGAAATCTTTCTGTTGCGCTCTCTCACCTCAAACCCCATTGACAGATGTTTGGACAGCCATACGAAAATTTAGGTCCCCATCTTCTTCGTCACTCAGAAAAATTTCCGATGATTCAGCTTGGATCTACGATTTCGTTGACAAATTGGCACCTTCTCATGTTCCAACAATCCAAGAACTCCCATCCCACTCTTCAGTCATTCTCAATCAAGAATCTTGGTTTGACTCACCTTTCCAGATTGAGGAGTTATTACTTCCCCTAGAATATGTTAAAATCTCATCCCCCGGCTTAGACATGATCCCATACTCTTTGATTCAAAAATTTCCACAACAAATTTTACTTAAATATATTAATATACTAAATAAAATATTTGAAACTGGAATAATTCCAGCTGATTGGAAAATTCAGCGGATAATCCCTATTCTAAAACCTGATAAAGACCCAATGAAGGGAGATTCATACCGCCCCATAGCGTTATCTTCGTGTATGCTAAAGCTTTTTGAACATATGATAAAAAATAGAGTAGACTGGTTTGTGGAGAGCAATTCCTTACTGTCTGCTTCACAATTTGGTTTCCGTAAAAACAAATCAACCACCGATAATCTCTCTATTTTCTCAACAGATATTCGAGTAGCGTTTTCTCAAAATGAATGCACCGCTGCAGCTTTTATCGATATTTGTGGAGCTTATGATAATGTGGACCTTAATGTCCTCAAAGTTAAACTATGCTCGTTAAAGTTTCCTTTTAAGATTGTTCAGGTGATTCTAAATATATTAAAAGAAAGAACTATTATTGTAAATGGGATGTGTAAAAAAATAGAAAGAAAAATCTGGAAGGGCCTCCCTCAAGGATCTGTACTTAGTCCTTTACTATATAATATCTATACTTTCGATCTGGAATCAACAGTCTCGAGAAAATGCAAAATCTTGCAGTATGCGGATGATATTGTAATATATATATCACATAAAGATATGAAAACTGCTATTAATAAACTTGAATCAGCCTTGACTTCTCTCAATACTTGGTTCACTTCTAATTGCCTTCAACTATCTACTTCAAAAAGCCAAATAGTATTGTTCTCGAAAAAACATAAAATCCCATTTAACTCTATAAAATTTGACAATATCTCCATTCCTATAAGTAATCAGGCTAAATTTTTAGGAATTATTTTTGACAGGAAATTGTCATGGGCCCCTCACATAAATTCTGTAATCACAAAATGTGAAAGAAAAATTAACCCTCTCCGAGCTCTAGCAGGAGTTTGGTGGGGCTCTCATCCTCTTACTCTAAAACTATTTTACAACGCTTTTGTTAGAAGCCAATTAGACTATGGCAGTATCATAATTGACCCCCTCCCAATATACTTATTGAATAAACTGTCTGTTATTCAATACAAATGCTTAAGAATCATCCTGGGTGCGATGAAGTCTTCCCCCACAAATGCCCTCCAATTAGAAGCTATGGATCCTCCTCTAGACATTAGAAGACAATATCTATCTGACAGATACATGATAAAATGTTTAGCTTTTGAAAATCACCCATCTCTTTTGGCATCTAAGAAATTACTAAACTCTGTAACATCTAACCGTTTGTTACATAATAGGCCTTATCCAGCACTCGCAAAAAGTTTTGAAAAACTGTCAAAATTTATCCCAGAAATATTCCGATCTCCCACCCCCTCCCTTTATAACTTCCCTTACTCTCATCATATTTTTTCCCCAAATATTATAACCCACATTGGAGTAGGGACTAAATCCCCTAGTCCGATTTCCCTTTTCAACTCCATAATTGAATCAAAATGGAAAGACTGGTCTTTATTCTTCACAGACGGATCCAAATTGGAAATATCTGGCTATTCAGGAGCTTCTTTTTACAGCCACGATGATGGTTACTGTGCCCAATTCCAACTTCCTCAACCTTCGTCAGTTTTTACTGCGGAATGCTTGGCTTTAAGAGAAACTCTTTCCTACATTATGACCAAAAAGTTTGAAAAGTGCCTCATTTTATCCGACTCTCTAAGCTCTCTTCAAAAAATTAGCAGCAATCCCTTCAAACAAGCCCAATCCCATTTAATATTCCAAATCCGTGAGAAATTATATTTACTCAAAGAAAAAAACGTTCAGGTTTCTCTCGCCTGGATTCCAAGCCACCATGGCATTCCGGGAAATGAAAAAGCCGACTCTCTAGCTAAGGAAGCCGTTTTAAATGGAAGTACGAATTTCTCCAACTACCCATCTGATGACCTTTTGACAATTCCAAATATTGATAAGTCTTCCAGCTGGTCCCTCAAATGGAACTCCTCCAAAATTTCAAAGGGAAAACATTACTCTCTCATTCAGCCTACTGTCCCGTCCCGTCCTTGGTTTAGGAAAGTATTGATGAACAAGAAAGATACATCCACCATTTGTCGAATGAGGATGGGTCATTGCTGTACGAGAGAGCACCTTGCGAGGATTGGTGTCTTTGACTCCCCCATTTGCGAGTGTCGTTGCGAAGAGGAAGACCTTAACCATATATTCTTTGTTTGCCCAATAAATGACCAAATGCCAAATTTCTTTAAATCTCTGGCCCCGCTTATTCCCCTCCCTACAGATATCCATCTCATCCTGGCGAGCAGGAACCCAAATTTGTACAGACTGTTAGTTGTTTTTCTAAAATTAAATAAAATAAATTTATAGTTTATCTCTATAATTTTTATCATATCATATTTTATAATTAAGAATTCAATTAACTTGACATTGGCAAATGCATTGTTTTACATGTGCAACGCCATTCCATATTTAAAAAAAAAAAAGTCTAGTTCGCCGCGTTTAAATGTTTCAGTTTTTTTAAAAAATTAAACTGATTGAAATCAGAAACAAGGGTTTAAGTTACTTTAAATAATAATTTTATACATAATTTTATAAATTTATAAATAAATACTCTTCAAATAAATTTTATAAACAGGCATGTATGTATTTTTTTAAATGAAAGTCAAGGAATCTTGCGTTTATACCGCAACATTAGAAATATGCAGTTTTTATTTAATTGAATTGATAAATATTAAACTTGTATTAATTCTTTTAATACTTCACGCCCTGATAAATTTTGATTTTGAGAGTTGAGCCGTGACCTAAATGCCCAGAATCATATCGTTAACCACAAGGAATATGGGAGACAACCCATCATAATGAAGATATAAAGGAATTTCATAGCCTGATATGAAATAAGTGTATGTATGCATTTTGAAATATATGATTGTATTTATGTTTGTATGTTTAAAAACATATATGTATTCATACATAAATACATTTTTTTTGACATCTCATCAAAGTTGAAGAAGAAGTCTGGGCATTTTCATCTCACCTTCAGATGTCTCTTGTGAACTTCTAGTGATTCAAGTACAATGTTTCAAAATTGGTCCATTTTATATGGAACTTCCAAGAATTTGAGTTGTGTGGTTTTCAATAATGGGTAGAATTGGTGAATGTTGCACGTGTGTAAAGTGATCACTTAAACCAGTTTATGACGGTCGTCAGTGCCCATAAATGCCCAGACTTCCATATTTTTCTTCATCTTTGATGAGATATGAAAAAATAATATGAAAATTACTGCTGGCATTGAAGATAATCCAGATTTTGTGAACAAGTCTTTGGACACACTCAAAATGTTGTATATAAATACAATTAAACACATTGACAATATTTTTTTCTTCTATAAGTAAAACCAATATTGAGAAACTACAAAATCTCTGATTGCTTTTTATTATATGACAAAATATTTAAGCACTTTGGTTTGAGTTTTAAAAGACAGGGTTTTAAGTCTTATATATTCATTATCTATAAATTTCAGAAAGCATTTTATGTAGATGTCTAGTAAAAAAACCTAAATTTCGGGAGAGTCAATTAAACAGTGCGTCGCGAGTTCTTTCAATCCTTTTTTAGTATATATTTTTTTTTAAATGTAGATTGTAAATGTTTAAATAGCTTATATAAATAAAAACAAAATTGACTTTACGACTAAGGATAAATATGCATTTAGGTGACGTATCGTCTAGATAGTAGATAGATGTGGTAAAATTGTTATAGTGATAAATGTTTCTAAGAATGAAGAACGCAATATGTTTTAATTTCCATGAAGCCTATATTAAATTAATACGCTTACCAAAAAAAAAACAGATGCCGTGGTGCAATTTGAAATTTATGAAAGATGTATTTTTTAATAGGTCTGGGTGTTTGTGATGTAGTTTAAACATCAACCATTTATCAACATTTATTTACTTGCAGACAAGCCTTTAAAAGTAAAGAGTTTTGCTGGTGATTCCGTTATTTGAAAAAAAGGTTTTAAAGGTGTTTAAAACAGTACAAAAACACTTTTCAGGAGCAGTAGGTGTTTAATAATTAATGGTTATTTTTTCCACATAGAACGTAAAAAAATATAAGCGGTGAGTTGATATTCCAAAAAAGGAAGGAAAAACGTAGACTACTGTAAAATATTCGTACCGTGGCTTAGAAATGGTTGGAATATTGGAAAACTTTTTACGCGGGTTACCCAAAATGGTGGATTGTCAGTGGCCAGGTATGAACCAAGATTTACGATACTCGCCCCCTGAGACTATACGTGTGGAGGCTTTGACTCATTACTTTTCTGCTCCACGTGAAAGCAGTAAATTTGGTTCTACTAAAGTTCTATTGCGGACATTCAAAAGCTCCGTAAAGTGCAGGTAATAGGTAATTCCAGCGTTCAAATTCCAACATGAAGTTAGGAGTTCTACCAATGTTTTGAATCCGAATAACGTTTTTATGGAACACTTGCATTAGAAATGTTCTCAAATTTATATCCTATTTCCAACTAACTTGGTGATAAAGTTTTTCTCCCAGAAACTCACCAGTAGATAAAGTTAAATGTAGGAAGAAAATTGATGAAATTCAATAATTTTTGAACATGAAAAATGGAAGTCTGGATATTTAAAGGGCTTTTGATTTGTCGTAGGCTTGTATTTAAAATAAATAATTTGATCATATTATGAATAAAAATAATATAGTCTAATTATTATTTAAAATAATTAGCTCAAATCATAAGCAGAATAAAATTTTTAAATAATGTTTTCATGTTTAAAACAATCCTGTGAGGATCTTACAAACATGTAAACAAAAGGATCTCTGCAAATTATTTTTTTTAAATCAACCCTACATGGCTCTAGTGAATCAGACAAGCGTCTTGAATTTTCGTTTTATTTATTTAGGAATTTTATTAATGTAAGTACCCAAACTTTCATTTTATTTTTCATCTACGTTGATTAATCAAAATGTTAAAATTACTAAATAATTGTAAAAACCCAGAATTATGAACAAGGATTTGTACCCACCCAAGAAATGTGAATAAATTTTCTCGTCAAAATGTTCAAAGAATCCTTTAAAAGAAGCCCTTTACATTTCAGGGCTCCGAAATTTTACATGATTTCATTAACATCAATCTTGTTTGTAAATCCACCACTGAATAAAACACATAAACTCGTACCTTCATTTATAAAATATCATAAATCCATTCATCATATTCTGTTACAAGTTTTTGCCAAAAATTGATTTATCGTGTATAACGTATATGTATATCTCAACAAATATATTTTTTTTGGGGGAATTTTTTTAAAAGTGTTGATTAGTTTGTGATTTTGTTGTCAATACTTAGGTACCTAGAAATGTTTTTTTTTCGCTTGAACTATTTATTCATTGAAAATGCAAATGTTTTTTTTTGTTTTCGAACGATAATATTTACAAGTTCGTATCATTTATCGTGAAGTGGTTAGCATATTTAGCTAACGTGCTGGTGTCTCGGAATCAAAACTGTAGGTATCAAAATAAATAAGAGATTTTTATCCTTTATATTTATTTAATATTATCTCTAACTGTTTGTATTTTAAATTATTTTTTGACATCTCAACATAGATTACAACCGTCAGGCTGGTATAAGTGATCACTATACACACCTGTAACATTTGAAAATTTTACCGATGATTGACAACCACACTTTTTCAAATACTTGGAGCTTCTAAATATATTGAATCAACGCGAAACGCAGTTCTAGAAAACATGCATTTGGCTATTCAAAAAGGAAAAAAAAGTAATTAAACCTTTGCCTGGAGAACAACTCTTTAACGTAGTGAAACTAGCATTGTAACTAAGATGGATAGAGAAAGATAAGAAACGTTTTATTTGGGGTGTTTAGAGAATAATACAAAAAATTAGATGGATGGAAGGGAAAAAAAAAGAAGTGCCAGAAAAAACAGAAAACAGAACTGAAAAAATACTGAAACAATTTTTATGGTATCTTAAATGAAACGTTTTACGACAGAAATTTAATGAATGTCAAAAAATTTACATTCTTAGAGAATATTAAAACAAAATATTTGAGGATTCAAAGAAAAAGAGATAAATATTGAGAGAACAAAGAAAAATTTAAATTTCATTCATAAATAAGAGTCTTTGGTGTTTTTCATTGTTACAAATATGGCGCTATATAAATTATCCAATATAATTATTACTAATAAAAAAATAACTAACCATCAAGTCACCTCCTGCAGGGATAGGCAGAGAGAATACAATGCCACACCAATCTGTCTTTGCAAAAAATGTTCGCCTCTTTCATATTCATGCATCTCCTAATACATACCCGCCGATTATTCCAACTCCAGACCTTGCTAAATCAAATTTTTGAAATACTTGATCATGCCACGTTTTCCTCGATCTTCTTCTGCTTCTATTACCAATAATATCCGCCTCATAAATTAGTTTTACTATTTTTTCTGCGCTTATTTGTTTCACATGCCTAGAACAAGATATCTCAACAGTAATTATATATTAAGCAATGACATTAAGATCGACAGCAAAATCTTAATATACAAAACTTGTATGCGACCCCTCGTGACCAAAAGCAGAAAGGACACTGTAGTCACAGAAAAAGCACTTGTGTCAGAAATAAAAACTCTAAGAAGCATATCTGGCAAGAGTCTACGAGACAGAATAAGGAACAACAGGATAAGGGAAATGTGCGAGATCAAAGATGTTGTTAGGTGGGAAGGCAACGAAGGAGACAATGTTTTTTTTTTATGGGAATTGCATTTATTATTTACCTTGCTTATTATATACAAGGTTTGTAGATCTTTTAGTGGATTTTTGTTTCTTCTAGCTAATTAAATATGTTTTTATTTGAATCTGTGTTGGAAACAGGAGGGATAATCTAGTGTCAGCCAATCAGGAACTTCTCAGCATTTGCTCATTGCTGGGAGGAAACCACATAAAACTCCTCAGAAGAAGGCGGACTGTTGACTGTCATCAGCAGACCTTCCGTTTCACTAGAAGAGGGTTCGGCATTTTGTGTCCTACTTTGGTTTATGTTACCAATGTCCTTCACTATTTTTATCATGTATGATACTACCTCTCGTGATAGTTCCTTATGAACTATCATGGAGACAATAGTATGCGGATTTGAGGAGAATGGAACCAGCCAGACTCTCCCACGTTGCGCTCCCGGGCTCCCGGACTCCCGGGCAGACCATAAAAGAGATGGATCGACAGCTGGGAATCTACATCGCCGAAGGCTAATCCCTCTTAAAAACAGGCCACAAGGCCTACACCAAGTAAAAGAAGAAGAAGCACTGAAGAATTACATATTATTGGTAAAAGACAGACTCCCATGCCTTAAATACACCAGGGTATAAATATATTATCGAAATGTATTTTTTGTACTATAATTATTTTTGTAGCGAAATGATTTTTGTTTAAAAATCAGATTACAGAAGAATAGCTCTATTTAATAAATGTATAGTATGAATATGTTTTAGATAAATGATTGCATTTTATTCGGCACTAAATATTCATTCCTACGGCCAGCTTTCGGCTTTCAGTGACAGGTGTGGCTATTTCCCTTAAAACGGGAATTTTATTGCCACTATTTCATTCCGCTACGTTGTTTTAAATAAATTGAGTGAATGGCCAATTTACTATTCCAATGGCTACAGGGAAATTATTTCAAAATGTGTGGTTAGTTTGAAAGGAGTGTTTATTGTACAATTTTCTTTATTAGTCCATTAAAATTTATTACAATTGTAAAACATTCACCCTCATGGTTTTTAACTAAGTAAAATTTTGCGTTTAAATTTTTAACAAAATTAAATTGGCATTACTTATTTTATGAAACGATCAATTGATATTTGAATATGTGGCGGAAATAGTAAGCTTAAGGCTTAAAATAATGACAAATATTTGTATTTTTATTTTTTATTAAATATGATTACAAAAGTTGTATTCTTTTAATTTTAATTAATTTTCTTAACATTTCTACTTACAATCTTTAAATTAAAAACGCAGTTCTCTCCAATAAAGAGACTGAGCTCTTGAGATTGGAGAGGTACTGACACTTGTAAATTATGTCTGTTGGTAAAACAATTATTTTTTTTGAAATTATTTAAAAAAAACATTCTTGTTTTTTTTTCTCTTAGATTAACATATTAACAAAATCACTTCAATTTCAGACCATTTTTATGACCCTAAGCAACTCATTAAAAAAATACCCAGAAACTCTGACTCAAGAGTCCGCGACACCAACCACAGGACCACAACCACAAGACTTCGTTCTTCAAGTAATGTGTTGATGTATTGGATTTTACATCTAATTGATAGCGATTTCTTATAATAAATATCCAAGTTACAAATTATAATTTGTGACTTGTAGAACTGACGAGATGATTGACGCGTTTGTAAATCGTCTTATCGATTCACCATTTAACAGTTTGCAAGAGGAGGCCATTGACATTTGTCCTTTGGGTAGTCAGTGTATGAATGAATTTCTTCAGGAAATTTAAATTACTTTTAATTGATTAAATCATATGTTAATTTTTTTTTTTACTTTTGTTTTAAAAAAACATTGTACTGTATCTTAATTTAGATGCCGATGGGAGATTTATTGTTTTTAATATTATAAAAATAAAAATTAATGTATAAGACCAATTTTGATTTTTTTTATACTCGTATATAACTTTCATCACTAGCAACACCGGGGAAAACTTGCATGAACAAGTTTTTCAAATACTTGTGCTCTACAAAATACTAAAAATGTGGTCACGTCAGGAGTCAGAATAATCGGCGCGTAAGTATGAGAAAATGCATGAATCTGGAAGAGGCGAAAATGGTTTGCAAAGATAGATTGGTGTGTCATTCTATTCTCTCTGCCTACCCCTGAAGAAGAACGGCATGTTGGTTGGGTTGTTAGTTTGAACATGACTAATTTTAAGACTTAGTTTAACTCTAAATGTTCTTTGCAGTAGGTGAAAATAAAAATCAATAAGTAGTGTTTTATATGGTATTTTATCAGTGTTATTATTACATATTTAATTTACCATACGATTCCACTAAGACAACCCTAATTTAATATATTTTTTATTAATGTTTTGTCCGCCTCCGTAGTGTAATGGTCAACACGCTCGACTATCGTCCCGGGCTCGATTCCCAGGGGGGGGTCAAATAAATATTAGTGATTTTTCACTCTTATATTTATTCAATATTACTCTGATCACGATTTCTTTCGTGTGTTAACGATCAAGATAACACTGCGTTTATACGATGCAGTGCCCTATGTACCATTGGGGTGCAGATAAGGGTTTGATGATGAAATGCATGTACCACGAAATATTTCATTGAACAATTTATAAACGAATGAGTAAAAACTTGCAATAGAAATAAAATTGATATGGCGTGTTCATATTATATGAATCCTTTTATTAGATTTATGTTTTCAACTGACATTTCTTGGTGGAACTGCAATCCTTTAATATAACTGAAACATACGATTCGTGGATTTTTCGAGCGAATTTTCATACTGAAATTATGTTCTAACATTTCAGGGAATTGGTGCTACCGCTTCCAGGAAATTTATTCACACCGTAATCTCCGGTGAGGTCCGCATACATAACTTAGGCAGTACGTGTGGCTTACGAACATTATTTGCAAATGAAATGTCATATATCATATCGCAGTTAGCTTTGAGAAGTTCTTTGTTTATGAAACAAATGAATTTTATAAATATTTAAAAAAAAATCGAAAAGACAATTCTACAATAAGAAATAATAAAAAAAAATTGTACAAAAACGTGGAACAAAGATAAAATAATTATAATTTGATGATGAAATGAATAAAATCAGATTAAAATTTGACCAGATTTATTTACATCATTTTGAGTGTGTCCAAATACTTGTTCACAAAATCTGGATTATCTCTAATTACAGGAGTTATTATCATATTATTTTTTGACATCTCATCAAAAATAATACAAATGAAAATGATATTTTCAGGCGTTTTTCATGTATGTGATTATAATCCAAGATTCGTACCTCACATACTAATAAAAGAGTTTCTGCTCAATGAAAAGGTTCTTTTCATCCCACCAATATATGTCTCTCGTGAAGTTCCTATGATTCAAGAACAACGTTTCGAAATGGGTTCATATATATAGAACTTCCAAGAATTTTAAAAATGTGGTTGTCAATAATGGGTAGAATTTGTGAACGTTACACCTGTGTAAAGTGAGCCCTGTAAATGCCCAGACTTCCATATTCTTCTTCATCTTTGATGAGATGTCAAAAAATAATATGAAAATAACTCCTGTAATTGGAGATAATCCAGATTTTGTGAACAAGTATTTGGACACACTTAAAAATGTTGTTAATAAACTTAGTTTTCCTTCAATCTACTGTAATCCGAACACTCTCCTTATCATTCATCGTTCACTCTGTGTAATACCACAAAACACTACAATATGACTACCGGTTTTAGAATAATCATTCCGTCATCACGTCCAATGTAGATTAAACTGACATTATTACGGTATGACATTTATACAAAAAAGAAAAAAAGAAAAAAAAGAAAAGTAATTAATCACAATGGGAATATTATTGAAAAGTGGTCTTGCAGTTTCATTTAATAGGTTATTTATTATGCGTAAGCCTTTGCCTATTGCTTTACTTATTTCTAATTTTTCAAGATTTTCTACACAAATAACAGTTTTATACATATGTAAAATTTCTATACCAGTTGATTTATTAAAATTTTAGCTTTCAGATATAAGGTATTTTAATATTCACATATAAAAATATTCCAATATGTTATTCATTTCTCTTCTTTTTCTTTTTCAAAAAACAATTTTTCATAGCGTTCTGAATTAAAACGTTGGAGATTTCAGCCTTAATAAACTAAATCATCCTTCAATCCACTGTAATCTCGTTTGTAGTCTTCTCAATAAATTTATATTTAAATATTTGTCTTTGCAGACTCATACGCCGATACGGTAAAGCAAATTACGAACATAAGACGCAATTTAGGAGAGAAATCTTTGTACATAAGAGTGTCTCATACCAGATGAGAATTTACTCGAAATGACTGCGCCTGTGGTAGTAACTTAAGAGAATCTCATATTGAAAGCGTGCTTTCTGCTGGTAGAGGAAGGCATAATAACATTATAAGCCACAAGATATTTTTCATTATCTATGGAAGTAATAAATTTCATTAAATTTTGAAAGCTCGGATTTATATTAAGAGTTTTGAAAACCTTTTAATGTAATTTCTGCAATTACATTTTTGCGTAATTTTTTTTAATTCAATGAATTTGGAACATATTTTTGGAATAACGTTAGCAAATATGTTTTAGCGATATTTTTACATCTTAACAAAAATGAAGAAAATAATAGTTATCTAGGTACAATTATCTTATCTAGGTACAATGGTCTACAACCTGTCCTATGACAGGTGAAGTGGTTATCAATTATGTTTAGAATGGTGAATGTTACACGTGTGTAAAGTAATCACTTAACCCGCCTATGCGGGTTAAGTGATTACTTTACACACGTGTAACATTCACCATTCTAAACATAATTGATAACCACTTCTTAAGTTTTTGGAATTTTTACGAACATATATATCAATCCCATGGTGTTCCATGATTAAGTTCACAACAGCAATCTTTGGATTTATAAAGCTTTTATTTAGCAGAGACCCTTCGTTAGATTGAGTACATAAACCCTGATGATGACAAGGTTCTTGTTGAAACCGGTTAGAAAATTGTTGCAATAAAAAGTGGTTAAAACAAAGTTTTTTATTTATTTTATAAAATCAATAATTTGGGTTAAATAATATAATTATCTAATTTTTACAAGATTTCAATTATCAATAAATGATACAAAAATTACCAGAAGCTGAAATACCACATAAACCCTTTTCTTTTACTGGAAAACTTATGTAGGAAATATTCAAGGTTGATTGTTTTTAATTTGACAGGTAACATATTGATTTCATATTAAAATTACAAAGACGTTTTATTAAATAAAAGTTTATAAAATAAAGGGTTTCATATCACGGGTATAAAGTTGAGGGGTAAAAAGTGACAAATGATTGATGTGCTATAATTCAGAGGTAACATGTTGATGAGGAAATAGTTACGGGTATCGACAAACTACTTCAATATCAATTTAACGATATCTGAGTAATTATACCAGATGTTCCCTTTCACATCGATAATCATTTTTATCGTGCCGATTTTTAAAAAGAAATACGTTATTACATTCGTTATTTGATTAATAAGATAGCATTTTAACAAAAAAAAACATATAAAAAGCGGTATCTGTAATAATTAACAAAGTGTATGATATTGTGACGTGGGGTCGTGTAGATGTTTACACAGTAAAATTTTAGATAATTTAGTTCTTTATATATGTATATATATATATATATATATATATATAATTTGAATAGAAAAAAAGCTTTTAATAGTATCAAAAATCGATCTCTGCCGCATAAACGATTGTGTTCTATTTTCTAAGAGCTTTTTGACCGCAACGGCAACACAATATTATGAACTTAACGCGCAAGTAACAATATTAAACACTGATCATGGAGGACAGCGTGTTACTTGACAGCTACTGCTAACATTAAGGATTTTGAGTGTTTTTGGTTGCTGCGTTGTTTTATGGATTCTTAATATTTTCATTGCTTTACAAACATTGTAAAATCATACATATAAGAAGTGTGTGTTGTAAAATTTCTTTCATTGACATTTAACTATACTAAGCCGCAACATCGTTTGTTTAAGTAAAACTAGTGTATATATATATATATATATATATATATATATATATATATATATATATATATATATATATATATATATATATATATATATATTATATATATATATGTATAAATATATATATATATATATATATATATATATATATATATATATATATATATATATATATATATATATATATATATATATATATATATATATATATATATATACATATATATATATATATATATATATATATATATATATATATATATATTTATATGTATATATATATATATATATATATATATATATATATATATATATATATATATATATATATATATATATATATATATATATATATATATATATATATATATATATATATATATATATATATGTATAAATACTTGTTTAATTACTTAAACCACCCATTAACACGTCATAAACCCTGCAAATATTTTTATAATCTTATTTTAATAAAGTTTTTATCATCATTGAGAAATCAATAAATCCTTAATAACAATAAAATATCTAATTTAACACGTGATGTTTTGTTCAAAGGCGGGGAATCCATCTAAACCAAATAGATTTAAAGACGTAATGGTTTAAACCAATTAAACTTTAAATTGAAAATAATGACAATATAATAATTGAAATAAAAGATAACTTGCACCCCTGATTTTTGATTTGGAATCGCTGAAAATACTGGTTTTGTGAATTTAAATCTAGTATTTAAAAACACAAAACTTAAATTAACACCAATCCTGAATATCGTGTTAATACCGTCTATCAATAATAATTGATTTCGTCTCTGTCAATATTGTGGTATTATTAATCTTTTGTCTCTATTCCAGGGGAGTCAGGCAGACAAGTATCGGGTATCAGGTGTCCATTTAATACTTCCAACACGCTCGCAGGATATTCATCTACCCCAGCCTCTGTTTCAGGGGAGAGTTTATTTTGTATAACATTTCTATTGTGGTTCCGGGTCGTGAATGATAACCGCACTTAGTGTATTCTGTGGGTAGGGTCACCAGGCGAACCTTTATTATGAACGTGAGACAAGTAAGCATAAAATATAGGTGACCCGGAAAATAATTTTCATCTGCAAAACAATGTAATCACTCTCCTCTATTGTTCATTTAAAGCAATTAATTAATCTTTTATTTTGGTGTAGACCAGGTTTTATAGAAAACGTTGGCGCGTTTTATTGCATTTTCGTTAATAATTAAAAAAAAGAAAATAAATCAGATAAATGTCATTTACGAATAAGACGTCGAAAATTTTTAATATTTTACTCAGACATATTGGCGTGACGTTCTATTATCTCTGCCTACCTTTGCGGAGAAGCAATGTTGTGATTAGTTATTTATTACAATATGTGTATAAGACGCCCTTAAAATATAAATAAATTATTAATAAGATTATCGATATCTGTTAATTTTTTCCCAAAAAAAATCGTAACTAACACACAATTTAAAAAAACAGAACATGTCGATAGATAGGTGGGTACGTGAGTAACTGAATCACCTAAATATAAATGAGTAAAAATAATTTCAAAACAAATTTATGAGGTGGATGTGGCTGGTACCAGAGACAGCAATGACCTAAGAAAATTTGTCACGATCAAGTATTTAAAATAGTTTATAATGGTCAGGTCAATCGCAATAATCGGCGGATATGTATGAGAAGTCTATGAAGGTGAAGGAGGGGAATATTGTCTGTAAAGACAGATCGGTGTGGCGTTTTAATATCTCTGCCTACCCCTACGGGTAAGCGGCGTGATGGTTAGTTAGTTAGTTAGTAAGTATATTTTAAAATAAATTTAGTTATATACGTTGAGATAAAAAATATAAACCGCTCTCCTTATCATTCATCTTTTACTTTGTGTAATACCACTTTTATAAACACTTATTCGTAACTACCGGTTTGGGAAAATCATTCCATCATCTTTCCGAAACCGGTAGGCTCGAATAATTGTTAAAAAAGTGGTATTACACAAAGTAAACGGTGAATGATAAGGAAAGTGTTATATTACCACATCACAAAGTTATCAATGCTTTTAAAATACAAAAAATTAAAATAAATATAATTTTGGAGAAGTTGGGAATTAAAGTTTCTTAAAATAATTCGGCAGTCACTTTTTGGTAATATCTGTACATTTTTATCACATTACACCGCATGGTGTTTTAAAATGATGCAAAACGCATCGAAATACGTGTCATTATAGATTTTAAAAAATAATGGTATTTACTAATGTAATGTAATGTTAATGTATTGTATATGGTCACCCTAGCCACACGTGAATGAAGAAGAGAAGAAAGGGAAGAGGGACAGTGTACCTTTCTACTGGATGCCTACCTACAAGTGTCCGGACCCGAGCCGAGCTCTTCAAGTGAACACGGAATGTTACGAAAACTTTTTAGATGTTGAAAGGCTTTTGACGTTCCCCTACTTTATCGTATTTACGGGACGTAAAGATGAAAATCCTACTACGCAAATAATTCTTTACCCTTTTATTAATAAATTCACAAAGTCGAAATGACTGGGAAAATTTATGATAATTCAGCTCGGCTGGTTGTTGGATGGGAATTCTAAAATTATTTCTGGAAATTTGAAAAATATGGGTTTAATGTATTTTTTTTTTACATCAATAATTTAATAACACTTGGCTCAATTTTTTGAAATTAAATTAATATAATTTGAGTGTGTAATTTTTTTTTTCTGCATTAAAAAATTACTTGTTTATTATTATTTTACTAACATTAAATGTTTTGATTTATAACAATAAAAAAAAAACTTTTTTTTTTCGTGTTCCATGTCATAAGTTTATCACATTTTAATATTATTTCATTAATGTAGATCGATGAGATTATTTTATATTTTCCATAATGTAAGTAAATTTTTATTATTGTATTTTTTGTTGTTGCTTCTATCTTTTTCCTCTTTTATATATTGTTTTTACAATACATTTTTTTATATCTTATTTCACTCATAAACAGAATCTTAAAAAAAGTTCTACATAAATTATTTCTACTGTTTTTTTTCCTCTCTTTATCTCCTTAAGACTTTTTTATTTTTAATATTACAATTTATTTCGTTTTTAAGACCCAAAATTACTCACAAACGAGTGGAGGCTTATAAAAAGTCTTGGAGTGATGTGCTATTTAATTGAAATCTTATAAAAATACAACTGGCATTTGGCATGAATTCATGAAATCATTTAAATGGTAAATGTTGATATAACCTATTTTTATGATTATTTTAAATTATAGAAGGCACTGAGACATGAGTTATATGATGTCTTTTTAACTAACCCTTATTTAAGTCATATACACCAACCGTTAAGATGTCATGGAAAATTAAAAATAATAATATTGGATAATTTATATAGCGGTTTATTCGTAAAATACTACCTCAAGGGAGCTCCGCTGAAATATAAGTGGGTTTAATGTGGTTAATTATATTAATGTCCGAACTGTAAATCCATGTGATGTGTGAACTAGAATTACGTGTTAACTTGATCTGAGAAAATTTAATAATGATAGTGTGTTTTTTCCTTCTTCTTCTTCATCTTTATTTAGATCTTGGGGTTCTGTCTGTGCTACCGCCTGTTGCTCTTGGGATATCGATAGCCAGTTATCTCTCCATCTTTTCCGGGGGGTTTTCATCTCTGCCTGGGGGTCTACGTCCTTCGGGGTTTCCTTGAAGGGTGATATGTGCATATCTGTCTTCTGACATTCTGTTTACGTGATCATTCCAGTATCGCCTTCGTTATCGTCCCTACTTTACGGTATCTTCTGTCTTAAACTAGCTCCAGATATCAGTGTTTCTTACGCGGTCTTGCAACGTGTTTCTGGTTATAAATCGGAGAGTTCTCATCTTATGGGTTCGAATTAGTAATTTTGTTCTAGAAATACCAGCCCTTGCCTCGATTACATAAGTATTCCATTGGTAGAACAAGTATTTTGTAAAATTTTACTCTCAATCCTCATGTGTTTGATACTTCACTCTCAATTTCTGAGGCATCTTAATATAGCTGCAGCTTTATTAATTTGTTTTAGAGTCTGACCACAGAGATCATCGTTACTACTAACGTCAACTCCAAAATACTTAAATAAAAAAAAATGTATCATCATATTTATCACTTGTAGATAGTGTGCAGAGGCATTCATTATGTATAGGCAGAAAAGCAATGCTTATCCTGCATTATACGCGTTCCATATAGAAACACGACCAGTACTTTCTATGCCTTATCCTTACCAAACTCAACTGCCTACCGTGATCAAAAACTTTATGCACGCCACTGATAGTGTGTATTAGTTTAAAATATATAAATCAAGTTTTCAGGAATACTGTACCAACAGATAATATTTTTCCAACACAATATATTTTTTTCTGCAAGAAAAGCTGTGTGACTGTCACATGATGGAAGAAAATTCGACGTAAAAGTCCAAAAATATTGTTTGCCTCTTTAATAAACGTAAATATATTCAGTTTTAATAAAAAGGTTGGCTGCGTTTCTCATAAAATGTAAGATAAAAAAGAAAGAAAATCCTCCTTTATACATTATAAACAGACAATTAATTACGTACAATATGGGTCTTACGAGTAAAACAATGAGTTCACATGAGATATAATAAAAAACAACATTATATAATGTAGCATCATATAATGTTACAAGCGGGTTGTGTTCAGTGAAGCTTAGGAATAAAATATATTATTATGATTATAAATACCATATATGGTGTATGATGGTGGGCTTGAAACATAATCCTTTATAACGTAACCTGTCACGTGTAATTATATAATGAAAGACGTAATACGAACACGTAAACAAAACATTTATTTATTTAATTTATGAGAGAAGGCTTTTGTTTTGAAATAAAATTTATTATATAACAAACTCATAATCACAATTAATAATTAGTGGGTTCTTTGTTTGTTAAACGTGCGTTGATGTGCGTTTTGTTTGAACAGATGCTAGTCTAAACATCACTCATAAAGTACTATCATTTATTGATATAGGAACAAAGATGAAGTAATATGTAAGTGTGGGCGTTTACTGGACTTACGACTTGTAATTGGTTGGTTTAAGTGATCATTTTATTGTGTAATTCATTCACAATTTTACCAATAATACATAACCTCAATTCTCAAGTTTTAAAAGTTGTATTCATGCTTCTTTTAAAAAGATCAACCGTTTGCTACTGTAATTATTTTTATTGATTTGCCATGGATAAGCTTTATGAAGTTACATGACGATTTAAATATAAAACTGTGAACACTTTGCGGTAAAAACGGTAAAAAAAATTATGTGAAGTGTATCTATCAAATATTAAATAATTTTTAAATAATATAACATAACCAACTAACTGACCGGACCAGTTTATGACTAATTATGTTTTATTTATTTGTAATTCACAATTCTTCACAAAAACAAAATATTAATTGATCAATTTCAGTATTATCAATAAATCAATCAACATGTCATTTCACAGAGTTAATAACGAATCAATATATAGAATAAAAATAAATATTGATAATTAAAAAAAAGAAACACTTGAATATACCACTTAATGAGTTTTATTTATATATTCGACTAGTTTCGAAAACTTAGAGATGTTTTCATCTGTAAGTATTCGATTTTTTCATTTCTTCTGGTAAAAATAAAAATTAACGAACAAAAAATATTTAGGGGTATATATAGGTAAATAAATATAGGGGAGGGGAGAAGATTATATTTATTTACCATTATACCCCATAAATATTTTTTGTTCGTTACTTTTAATTTTTACCAGAAGATGAAAACATCTGTAAGTTTTCGAAACTAGTCGTTTATATAAATAAAGCTCAATAAGTGGTTTATTCAAGTATTTAATTAAAAAAAAACAGCATGTCATTCCACAAAGTTAATGCCAAATCAATAAATAATAAAAATAAATAAGCTCTAAAAATCAGTTTTGTCAAAAAAACATTAATTCATTCTCTATTTCAAGCTACTGAATCAACTTTGGCAGACAGACGGTATAATAATATATTTTGGCGGTAAATAAAGGTCTGAAAAACAATACATTTGTTTGACAGATCACGTATATTTATGTATCAATCTTTCGTCTGAGGAGAAAGAGGATTTCTATTGAGGTTGATTGATTCGAAATAAAAAATGGCGAGACGAGAGAGAAAAAGAACAATGAAGAAAGAATGAATAATATAGGAGATAACACAGTGTTAGGAGTTTTCAAAATATTCTTATTCATCACATCACTTCGGGAAATGGAAGTAATACAAGGACTGATTTGTTCAATATATTGAAACATGGATGAAAATTTTGTACGTTTTGTATTGTTTTTTACTTATACATTTTAAAAATCAATCAAATTAGATTGTTTGTGTAGTCAATAAATCAAACCAATTTTGTGGATCAAATTCATGCATATTTACATACCTTAATACTGTTTCAAAAGGTAATCAATTATAATTTTAATAATGTAATGGGATGGTTTTTAAAAAATGAAGTAATAGGACTTTTATCAACAAAACAAAATAGTTTCAAAAGATATACCATGCCACGCGTTTCTGTGACTTGATCTGGTTAAATATAAAAAAGAAAATAGAAAGCACACATTTCTCATACATGAGAAAGTTTGATTTCAAAAGGTTTGTGAAGTAAGGAAAATATTGTTTACCTATAGAACAACGATGAAATAAATAAAAAATATTGAGATTACTTAATGTCAGTAGCATTTAAGCAAGTACGTTTTCCGATATGAGCTATGTTTAGCATTAATCGAGTCTCTGTTACGTTCAACCGATGGCGCTGCCATTACCTTATTTATGTTTAAACCACATGTTAAATAGTCACATATAAAAACGTTGTTAAATAAAATAATGTCATTCTTTTATTTAACAACGTTACGCGCATTCTTTTATTTACGTTGGTGTAAATTAAAGAATGCGCGTATTGATTAAAACGTTGCAACGTCACAACGCGTTGTGTCGAAATTTCCAATCAAACGATGAGTAATTATAGTAGAATAAGGATTTTAAACAAACGAACATATACATTTTTCTTTGATTGCTATTTTAAGAGTATTTTTTTAATATCGAATGCATAGAATGTCTAATTTATATTATCAGCGAGATTTTTGCTTCAAATGTTTTTTGTTAGAATTCTGGTTTGTTGTAGTAAACTGAATCTGTAGTTAAACTCCATTGTTCTAGTACTTAGCGTAACTGCGAAGGTGCTTTTCTTAGATGGATCATTAAATAAAATGGATGTCGGACTTTCCAGAGTGGCTTTTTAACTAAACATTTGCGATGTTTGCTCTCAGGCAAGAATCTGAGAAATTAGCGAAAGCTTGGAAAATAGTGAAAGAACGTCCAGTGTTAGTTTTTCAGTAACTATTTATGAAACAAAATTTTTAAAATCCATTTATCCATTAAAATCCATTAAAATACATCTTTTTTTCCCATTTGTATCTTAACCCTTGTTTCATTTTAATGATGCAAAATATGGAGCATTTCTTTTAAAATCTCAATATAGATGAAGAAGGATTTACAGGACTTGGTCTGGGCATTTACAGGACTTGGTCATATTGTAAATGGATCTTCCTCGAATAACATCTAAAAGAAGACAATGGAATTCAAGGATGGTGCAAAAAGAAAACATGATTCCAATGCACAGCCTAGGTGACGTTGCCTAAGACAGAAGGACCTACAACCTGAAGACGAGAAGAGCTGATTTAACAGTCTACAAAGATGATTAGTTGGGATGGAGCCAGGAAGAAAAGGTTAACTTAAAAGTTACTAAATGAATATTTATTTTTTGACATCTCATCACAGATGAAGAAGAATATGAAAGTCTTGGCATTTACAGGACTTACGACTGTCATAGGCTTGGATAAGTGATCACTTTATACTCGTGCAACAATCGCCATTCTACCCATGATTGACAACCATGCAAAGACAGATTGATATGACATTCTATTTTCTCTGCTTACACCTGCGGAAAAGTAGCATGACGGGTTATTAAAAAGTTAACTAGTTACACACACAGAAAACATTCAATATAAAACTCAATTACTTAATTGAAGTTATAAATTACTTAAATTTAGTATGCAAATTAAATTATAGAGCAATCAGTCTATTGAGTGCTGTTGGTAAAATGTATGGACGAATCCTCATAGAAAGGGTAAGAACTATAACTAAGGATAAAGTGTGGGATGTTCAGAGTGGATTTATGAATGGGAGAGGAAGTACGGATCAAATTTTTGCCTTGCGCGATATAACAGAAAAGTTTTTGGGAAAGAACCAAAAGCTTTTCTGCGCATTTGTGGATTTGCAAAAAGCGTATGACCGAGTTGATAGAATGAAGTTATGGAAGGTGTTATCTGAGTATGGAGTAAGCAGTAAACTCATCCAAGGCATTGCATCCTTGTACGAGGATAGCACTGCATGCATTAGGGTAAATGGCTGTTTTTCATCCTGGTTTGACATCTCTAAAGGTGTAAAACAGGGATGTGTAATGTCGCCTTGGCTGTTTAATCTATACATGGATAACTGCATGAAAGAGCTGAAAGGTTTAAATATTGGAGCAAGAATGAATAATTTGACCGTTTGTTGCCTTTTATATGCTGACGACGCTGTTCTTCTTGCCGATAGCAAAGAAGACCTGCAAACGTTGGTGACAAAAGTGTATAATGTGTGCAAGGAAAGTGATTTATTGATGAATGTTAGCAAATCCAAAATCATGGTTTTTGAAAGAGATTAATGTAGATCTGAGTGTGAAATATTGCTAAATGGGGAGATTTTGGAACAGGTAGATGATTTCATATATTTGGGTAGTATGTTTTCTAGGGATGGAAAGATTGATAATGACATAGAAAGGAGAGTGAATGCTGGGAACAGAGTGAATGGTGCACTAAAATCAGTTTTAGCAAATAAAAATCTATCAGCGGAAGCTAAACTGGCAGTACACAATGGAGTTCTGGTTCCAACCCTTATGTATGGAAGCGAAGCATGGAGTTGGCAAAAGAAGGATGAAAGCAGACTGAATGCAGTCGAAATGCGATCCCTCAGACGAATGTGCGGCAAAACGATGTTTGATAGATGTTCGAATGATGAAATAAGGAAAAAATGTAAGGCTGAGATAAGCATTATCGATAAAATTAAGAAAGGTGTGTTGAGATGGTTTGGACATGTGGAGCGTATGAGTGAAGAAAGAACGGTTAAACAAATTTATGGAGCGAATATAGTTGGAAAAAGAAGCAGAGGACGACCGAGGAAAACTTGGCACAATCAGGTATGTCAAATACTTGAAAGCGGCCGGGTCAGGAGGCGTAATAATCGTCGGGTATGTATGAGGAGATGCATGAATGTAGAAGAGGCAAAGAATGTTTGCAAAGACAGAGTGGTGTGGCGTTCGATTCTCTCTGCCTACCCCTGCGGGGAAGCGGCGTGATGGTTAGTTAGTTAGTTAGTTATGATAATATAACATGAAATAAATATTGATATGAGAACAATATATAGGTTTTCTTACTTTTATATTAATTAAACAGTGACCGGTTTTTGTTGTTACGATATCACTTGTCAATTAAAAGAAATTAAAAACTTCCAACAAATAATATCAGTAAAAAACTCAAAATAAGATATTCATTTAAACTCAATTGATCATTTAATATGCTAAGCGACCTTTGATCTTATTTTATCATTTCGTCATGATATTTTATTTGTTTTTTAATTTCAGTATGAATTTAAAAACTTAAAATGTTCGGAATCAAATACTAAATATAGTTTTGACAAATATTACTAGTCTGTCTCCGTGGTGCTATGGTTAGCGCATTTAGCTGCCGTGCTGGAGGACCCGGTCTCGATTTCCAGGAGGTGGGTGAAAAAAAATAATTGTGATTTCACACTCTAATATTGATTAAATTTTACCCTGGACTGATCTATGTAGCGCAAGAGAGATCACCTTGCCTTCGTGTAACGAATAGAGATAACACTGCGTCAATACGATGCAGTGCCCAATGCACCATTGGTTGGGAATAAGGGTTAGAATATGAATAATTATTACTATTAAATTAATCGTGATTGTATTTTTTCTATTTTGTTAAATTTCTTTTACCATTTATGAAATCTAGTGTTTTCTATAAAATAAATAATGAGTAATGAGTTATAATAACAAGTTATAATAGTTGTTGTAGGAAAAGTATTAATATAAATGACCTGGAGTGAGATAATTAAAAAGAAGTCTCTAATTAAAGATTATTGTAAGAAAGGAGGTATATTAGTTAGTAATTGTATAGAAAACCGGAGGGGTCAAGAGATAGGATAAATTCCTGGACACAATACATATCTCAAGAATGTCATTGAAGAAATAAGATAGTGGAGAAGGTCTAGACTACTTAAGTGCTTGTTATGTCACGGTGAGTGTCAATGACAACTATGTCATAACTAAAACACGCAATACACGCGTCACACAAATACGAACAGTTAGTTTTTTTAACTTATTAATTTGAAAATCAGTTAAAATAATAAATTGAAATTCGTATTTTGTAAAGCATTAACTTTGTGGATCATAGTGATATATTATTTTGAAAAATCAAAAGACTTAGTTTTTTGATCCACTCACATTTTTGTTAACAACCAACAAATGTCGGCAACAACATGTTGCCCTCTTCAGGGATTATTTTATAACTTATTTATTTTATAGTTATCAAAAAGTAACCCTGAAGAGGGCAACAGGTGGTTGCCGAAACAAGTTGGTTGTTAGTAAAAATGTGAGTGGATTAAAAAACAAAGTCTTTTTATTTCTCAAAATAATAAAATTGAAATTCATACTATTTTTTGACATGTCATCAAAGATATGGAAGAAAATGGAAGTCTGGGCATTTACGGGCTGATGACCGTCATAGGCTGGTTTAAGTGATGACTTTACACACGTGAAACATTCTCCAATTCTACCCATTATTGATAACCACACTACTCAAGTTCTTGGAAGTTCTATATACATGAACCAATTTTGAAACATTGTTCTTGAATCACTAGAAATTACTAGAAACTTCTATTGTTAAGATGAAAAGTTTTTTATTGAGCAGAAACTCTTTTATTAGTTTGTGAGGTCCAAATCTCGGATTATAATCATACACATGAGAAACGACGGAAAATATCATTTTTATTATTTTACATTATAATTTAACCAGATAATTTATATACAGCGAAATTCATTGTCATTAAAAATAGAAACTAAATGATAAAAAGAGCTTTTCATAAAAAAGATAATGGAAGTGGTTTTATATATACTTTTGTAAAACGCAGATATAACTTCTTTGACGTTGAAAGAAATGATTAATTTAATACGCCGTTATTTACCAAATATATTTTTTTATCAAAAAATAAATTTTGTGTAGAATTTATCGTCATTTCAAATAAGCCTTGCTGTTTTTTGTAATTTCCCTATCGCCAGTATCGGACGTTTTCCATTTTATTTTATTTAATTTTTTACAATCTCGTGAGGCCAACCCATCACGTCAGGCGCGATAAGGGTAGTTTATGCGATAGTTGATGGTACCTCCCGGTGATAACATATTTTCATAATAATTAGCATGAAGGCACGACCCACAAAGGGAATAATTTATATAACTAATTTAACTGCAAGATTTACTTCATTCTGGACGTTTTAAATTTGTCATCTGTGAAAAACACATTTATTTAAAATAAATACATATTCGGCATTTTGTTGTTAATTTTCAAAATATTATTTTTAATTATAACTTATGTTACTGTATTTTAATGGGTAAGCTTAAGCTTATTTAGACATAAACATTGCACGTCTCTCTCTCTCTCTCTCTCTCTCTCTCTCTCTCTCTCTCTATATATATATATATATATATATATATATACATATTTTTTTTTAAGGGCGTTTAATACACAAATTATGAAAACTAACTAATCGCTCCTCCGCAGAGGTAGGCAGAGCGAAAAGAACGTCACACCATGTTATTAAGAGTTTTCAACGTCTTAATCGTAAATGACATTTATCTGATTTATTTTTAATTATTAACGAAAATGCAATAAAGCACTCCAACGTTTTATATAAAACCTGGTCTACACCAAAATAAAAGAAAAATTAATTGCTTTATTTTTCATTGTGAAATTTAAAAAAAAGTATGAGCATCTAATGCTTGGTGAATATATAAACCAGTTTTTAATTTCATTCTTTCCATTCTTAATTACAATTTAATCCCATATAAAAAGCCAAGGTCTTCAAAGCCTTCAGACTCAAAGCCTTCAAACTTAATTTAATAAGATTTGATTGCCAAAAGTTCCTTAACGGAACCCAATTCACTTGGAAACGCGAATAATTTTATATTCGTCAAACTATTTACTGCTGCAAAGCCTTAATAAAAGCCCTTTAGATTAATTCAGAGCCGTAATAGCTCAGTTAATGATCAATCTTGATAAAACGCATTTCAAATCTGATTGAAGAAGACAGTCCCAAAACTCATCTCAAGGGTATTCAATAAATAAATTAGAAAATGTGTAGGGGAAAGAGGAAACGTGGTGTCTAATGGCGGTTCTGTGTAAGGGGTATGTTTGGTGGTTTGTGATGAGGGTTAGACTGTCATCGCCCTTATCAAAAGCTTTTCGAATAGGTGTTACGTATTGTTGTACACATCCACAAAACACCGGGTTCAAATTCATGCTTATATACAACAATGGAGAATTGTTTATCATCGCGATGTAATTATACGTGTTTACACTACATAATATAATTTTAAATGTTTTGGAAAATGTATCATTGTATTATTTATTGATTCGGCCGAGGACAAACAAGGAATTGTTTTTCGGAATTCGCAAATCATATCATGGAAACTAACCACTCATTTAACTCGTATATACTTGAATTATAACACCCTGTTACGTTACAAATAAATGTCAAGTCATGAATAATTTAGAAAATTTAGAAACACATAAATATTTAAATTCAGATAAAACGTTAATTAACAAAATACGTCACCATTATTATCAATGTTTCCTTTTACAAGAAATCTTGTTCCTCAACCCCCCTCCCTACATTTTTTAACCTATATATATATATACACCTAAATAAATTTTTGTTTGTAAGTTTTAATTTGTACCAGAAGATGAAAACATCTGTCGTTTTCGAAACTAGTCGTAAATAAAAATAAAACTCATTAAAGTGGTATATTCAAGTGTTAATTTTAATAAATTAATTAAATGTGTTTACAGTACATGTCATATCAAACAATATATACTCGTATGTATATATATTTTTTTATTTTATCATATTTTGACAATGTTTCAAGGAAGAAATCCTGTAATTGTGTAACATAAGTAAATACAAATATTTTTTCTTTATAATATTGTAAAATAATTTTTTTTGTTGGTATTAACTTGAATTTGTCCTGATGATAAAAAGAGTTTTTTAACGGATAAAATAACATAGTCAAGGGACTACGCTTTAAAAGTTATACTTTATAACTAGTCCTTGCTATTATTTATACATCTCTGTTTTTTTTTCTCTTTTTTTCTATTTGCATTCACTACTCCTTCTTCATTTTATTTCCTGTGATTAATGTGATATTTCCTGTGATACTTACGTCATCTATCATCTGTTTTCTATAAAATATATTTCAGTCCTATATCCACGGAACGGGAATGCGGGAATGATAAACTTGAGAATGGATAGATTTTACCACAAAGTGACTGCCGAATCAATAAATTAAACTTTTATTTAAAGCTAGACAATCATTGCTAACCTTAACTTTCAAATATTTATCTGGTATTTCTTTCTTACGTTATCTCTTTTTCCTATAAAAGTAATTATGAACTAAAATCTGTTTTTCTCTAAAATGGAGAAAAGTATTTTTCATAAGGGATATAATTTTATACGTCTAGATAAGTAATTCAGTGGCCTTTAAACTTTAAAGTTTTTCTAGTGCTTCAAAACTTCTTTGGGTCTTTTATTTAATTATTTATTTTATCTTTTTCCCGAAACTTTAAAAACTAGCATCTCGGCAGTTATGTCAATTTGCGTTTTTACAGACTGTTTTTAGAATTGGGAAAGATGTGTCCCAAGTAAGCAGTAGGTATCCCATTGTACGGTAATGGAAAGCATCTCTCTGGAGTCTCTGACTTGAGAAAAACGTTCAAGATAAATTAAGCGTTTTCTGGAATTTGACAAAGTTTAGATAATTCATTCGGATTCGAAGCCTCGAAAGATAACAGTTTACAATTTTATCATTAAAATATAACAGTTTCAATGTTATCAATGGTTTACTAAAGACCTAATACAATTAATCAGTCGAAAGAAATTGCTTTTTAAAATATTTAAACAAAACATAACAGCTTCTGAACAATATATATTTTTTTAAAAACAAACAGAATTTTCGGGATTTTCTTATTTACACAAATATTTCAATTTCACAATATTTCTGTGAGCCTAAGCGGCTCATTGTTAGAAATAGGTATCAAATTGTGGTAGAGTGGGTTCGAACCGAGAAACTCTGACATGAGAGTCCGCGTTTATAACTACATATTTTTGTGTGTTTCACTTAATGTAAAAGCACTGTTCTTCATTGTTTTTATGTTCAATTTTTAAAGGCCCTTGTGCCGTATAAATAAATAACGAATTGAAACAAATTGGGAAAGTCATGTTTTATTTACAATTATGACATCTTAACATATGTAGATTGAGAAGAATATGGTATCATAATTATCTTTTAATGTCTGTCATGTACTGCTAAAAAACTAACTTAACTAACTAAACATCCCCGCAGGGATTGGCAAAGAGGATAGAACGCTACACCACTATGTCTTCGCAAACATTTTTCACTTCTTCCACATTCATCCTTCTCCTTACCATATCTTGTATGACATCATATAAATAATTAAACATGTCTACGAATACGATTAATTATATAACGACATTCTTCTTTGCATCTCGAATCATTATTTGTAAAATAAAAAAAAACAACATTTCTTGCATACAATTGAATTTGAACAAAGGAATTTGATTTATTAAAGCATGTCGATTAATTTAAATAAGGTTACATTTTTTGACATCTCAACATAGATGAAGAATACGGAAGTCCGTGTATTTACAGGGCTTTTGACCTGTCATATGATGGACCATAGTGACAGCGCCATCTATTGAGCGTAGCGACCACACACATAAAACTGAACATTTTTTTGGAGGGTCTTGCTTCTTGACAGTTGCTGTCATTCAGCATTTTCAATGTTTTCGATAGCATGTATGTTATAAAAAAAAACGTGTTTTAAATGCTGTACAAATATTGTGAAATTAAAATTGCAAGAAATGTTAGATTTCTTTTCCATTTAATGAGACTGAGCAACAGCAATACATGACGGGCACAATCATTCATTCATTAATTGAAGCCCTTATCCGCACCCCAATGATGCATAGGGCACTGCATCATATAAACGCAGTGTTATTTTGATCGTTAATACATGAAGGAAAGGTGATCAGCCCTACGCTTCCGGTACCAGTCCAAGGTAAAATTGAATAAATATAAGAGTGAAAAAATAAATATAAGAGTGACCGGGAACAAACAGCTAGTTTTAAATAAATAATGAAAACACAAATATGTGTATGCGAAAAAAAATCTTGCTGAAAATTACTACGCATATTTTTTCCGGTATTTCATGTTATTAAATTATTTCATTTCAAGGCAAGGTGACACATCCTTCAGATGATGAAGCATTCTCAACTTTCATATTCTCCGACATATTATTCTCATTAATCATCAACTCCCTCCTGGAAATAATAGCGTTGTTCCACAGGTGTGTTTAGAAGTTTCAAGCACCGACTACCTAGAAGTTATGATCGAGTTATGAATTGTTTATCGGGTGATGAAACATTTTTTTAAATATAAGTAAGTTTCACCACCTTTTCGGCCGATCGAATTATTTATAAATGAAAAACCCCCACTGACTGCCCTAAAAAAAGATGCATGAATCAAATAATGATGTAATTTTAAAACTAACACTTTTTGGTGGAACTGAATTTTATATATTATTTTTTGACATCTCATCAAAGATGAAGAAGAATATGGAAGTCCGGGCATTTACGGGGCTGACGACCGTCATAAGCTGGTTTAAGTGATCACTTTACACACGTGTAACATTCACCAATTCTACCCATTATTGACAACCACACTACTCAAATTCTTGGAAGTTCTATACACATGAACCAATTCCGAAACGTTTTTCTTGAATCATTAGAACTTCACTAGAGACATTTATTAGTGAGATGAAAACAAGTTTTTTTATTGAACTGAAACTCTTTTATTAGTATGTGAGATCCGAATCCTGGATTATAATTACATATATGAGAAACGCCAGAAAATCGTTTAAATAAAAGTCCATATTCTTCTTCATCTTTGATGATATCGCTCACTCCTTTCAACAACGTCATGTATCGAAAATCGTCAATTTTCAGTTGTGCATGTTTTCGGAATGCCCAGAAAATGTACTTTATCCCAGCAAAACGGCATATTTTTACCTTAATATTTACCCGCTACAGAGCAGAAAGTGTTGTTTTAGCATTTTGAAGAAAAGGTATTGTATAATTTTTTTTTAAACATACTATATATTTTTCAAATGGAGAAAAAAACCTTCAAGTGTTACTTAAAAAGATCTGTTGCACAGTAAGAAGTTTAATAAGTGGCTTGATATCTATTTTTAATAAATTTCATTATATTCATAAACTTTAAAAACGATCTCCTAAAAAATCTAATTAGTTGATATATGACGTTGTTGAAAGGAGTGAGCGACAAGTCAAAAAATAATATGAAAATAACTCATGTAATTGGAGATAATCCAGATTTTGTGAAAAAGTATTTTGAAAAACTCACAATGTTGTAAATGAATTTTATATAATTAAACAACATTCTCAAAATTCAAAACATTTTTATATTTTTATTAATCTACGTTAAGATACCAATATCAATAACTTCTAAATCAAAGCTGTGAGCAGGATTCAGGTGTGCCGCGGTCAAAATCAATGTAATTGACATTTTTTAATTTTACATTATGTAATTAAGAAAAACAATTGGTTTTTGCGTGTTAACACACAATGACAAATTATTTTTAAATAATAACAAATAACATTGTCCTTTTCTTCAAAATTATGAAATAATTATAACTAAATCAATTTTCAATGTATTTTATGTATTATTTGTTAAATCAAACACAGATTTTTTAGTCTACTTAGCTGTATTTAACAATTAATACATTCATTTAAATGGAGTTCAACAGATCAATAAATAATTTTTTAATGGTAAGTATATATATTTTAGCTTTTGGTGCGCCGCGGATTTCTAGGAAGAATTTTGGTGAGAAAAAGTGAGAAAAGCTTTTGGTGCGCCGCGGATTTCTAGGAAGAATTTTGGTGAGATAAGGTGAGAAAAGGTTGCGGAGCTCTGCTCTAAAAGAACACAAATCCAGCATTGGTGAACAAATATTTGAAATACTCAAAATATTGAAAAAAAATTGTTTAATTATTTAACATTGTTTTTTATATCGGACACTACATAGATTATACACCCTTCGCATGAGATGTAATTTTTTTTTAAAGTATCTCATCATGATATGAAACATGTATGTAAATGAAAGTGTGAAGATCCCAGGGCTTACGACTTGGCATTTGGCTGGCTTAAGCGATCACGTTATACCCTCGTATAACGTTCACCATTTGCCCATTATTGAACATTCATATTGCACCAATTCTTGAAACATATATTTATGCAACGATCTAATATCCTACCTACATATACATGTTTCATATCAATTTGATTCACTTTAAAAAATATAGTAATTAGTAAGATTTAACTTTTTTAACGATTTGATGAAACAAAATACTAACGTGGAAATGAGCTATTAGTTGATTAAGGAGAAGTCTACAACATGGAAAAATCTAATTACGGTCTGAGCATAACGAGTTTAGCGAAAAATTCCTGGTATTTATCGTTATCTAGCGAGACATTTGACATTTATCTCGTGAGAGAAGCCAGATCCGGGCGTCGAGAAAGTACCCAAAGGACGACCGCTTATATTCATTTACTGATTTCAAGTTCATCGTAGGGGTTCGTTTATTCCCCTATTTTTAAAATGCCTTATCCACTGCACTATAAAAGAAGCATATCAATTTGGTGATTGTGGCATTTTTATTCGGAGCCACCTTAGATAACTGACCCCCTACTTCCAAACTCCGAATACAAGGCATCTAATTCCGAGTTTCTGGAAATCGAAATCATTAAGCTACCAAGGATTCGCGTCACTGGAATCTTTGAATAGGGGTTTTTATAGATCAGCTAACCATAAAATGATTTTATTGGAAAAACGTTTTAGCTCAGTATCATATACATAGTGTTATGTATGTATATATATATAAATAGCTGTAATGTATTTTGTATTGCTTTTTCACTAAGTTTGTAAGATTCGCAGAGTTATGTAAATATATAGTAAAAAAAACATTTGTCAATGTTTTTGCAAGAATATTTACAAATCTATAATAAATTTGTAGTTAAATTTTAAAGCTTAGAGAATTTTAAAAAATATTTTAACTATACAAATATAACTAAATTTTCATACGAAATATTAAAATATTATTATATTTTAAAACACACATAAAAAAGTTATGCTGTAATGATTTCAAACTTTAGGATATCCATTCATATTTGCCTTAAGCAAAGTGGGCACTTTATTTGTGAACAAACGGTAGAAGTATCTGTTTTCTAGTACTCTAGAGAGTTCAGAATTAAGTGGTTTATTGATTCTAGACCCCGGATACCAACTACAGTAATAAATATATTAAGCTTTGATCTCTTGGCATATTAGACGGGCCTTAAATAAAAATAATGAGGTACGGAGATTTCCTAAACCAATTTGTGTGGATAGCAACAGAAAACCTAGTATGGCTCTTCCAAGGATTATTTGAGATGGTTTTTCCTCGAATAACTTACTTGCGGTCTATTTAAGGGAAAATTGTTTAAGAGAAATTACTAGGCTTGTTTATACAAAATAAGATGGCAGCTAAAAAAACATCCCTCAAACATGATTTTTCAGAGAAGATGATTATAAACAAAATGTGTTTGCATTTTTGCTGAGAAAATATTGCATTTATTTAATTATTTTCTAAAAGTACATTTAATGACTTTATACCTTAATTTATCACAGATCCTTATAATAAATTTTATCAATTTAAGTACAAAAAACTGAAGCTGATATTTCAAAACACAAACACAAACTAAATATTAATATTGCCAATGGAACAGATGAACTAAAAGTACAACTTTTAAGTTTTCTTTTTTAATATTCATAGTACCTTATTAACGTTTCATTTTAGTTCAATGTCTTGCAAGAGGATTTATTTTAATAAATCAAAGATATCGCTCACTCCTTTCAAGAACTTCATAAATAAAAAATCGTCGATTTTCAGTTGTGCGTGTTTTCGGAGTGTTGTTTTTTGTTATTTTATTAAAGTGTTGTTTTTTTGCATTTTGAAGAAGAGGTATTGTTTAATTATTATTTGAAATATACTATATTTTTATCAAATGGAGAAAGAACCTTCAGGTTTTACCTAAAAAGATGTGTTGCGTAGTAAAAAGTTCAATAAGTGGCTTGATATTTATTTTTAATACATTGTATCATATTTTTAAACTTTTAAAACGTTCTCCTGAAAAATCAATTTTTTATTTTATTTATGACGTTCTCGAAGGAGTGAGCGATATTATTATGTACCTATTCACAAAATCGGTTTCTGAAGTAAAATTTACAATCAATGACCTATTTTAATAATATCAAGCCTTTTAAAAACTTTTGCTTAAAATAGTAAAAATGTGAAATGCAAGATTTAAAAAAAACTTTAATTCTATCTCATAACGATACGTTAAAATGATATATTTTACATAAAAATAATTGCGTAGATCTCCCTAGAGACTCATAAAAAAACATCATCTGTTATCTTTTTTTACATAATGGATACAAAAAATTTATTAAACCCGAGGGCATTGTGAAATTTAGTTTATATGATGTGAAAAGTCAAAAAGAGTTTCAGAAAACGAATTCTTAGAATCCCTTGACAATACATAAAAAGTTTAATTTATTTTTCCGTAAGAAGGAGTTTAAAGAAATGAAAACTTCTACTAATTTTTTCCACAAAACAATTTATCACAAGAAAAAAGTTCTTAAGAAAACTAAAATTTTTATTCTACTCCATTATCTATTTAAATAAAAAATAAACCGTTTTTTTCTTGAATGTTTTTAGCAGATATTTTGTGTCACATCTTTTAAACTTTATGAAATTAAAAAACATTGTTGAAACCACTTTTTTTTTATTTTTATTATTTACATTAACAAGACAAGAACCTTGTAATCATCAGGATTTATTAAATTCTAAAACATATTTAAATTAATAATTAAAATACTCATAATTTATTACATTCCCTTACCAAAAACTTCCACACACTCCGTACACCAGACGAAAATATGATTTAACCGTTTATTTCAATCAATCAAACCCTTATCAGCACCCCAATGGTGCATAGAGCACTGCATCATAGAAACGCAGTATTTTCTTAATCATAAACACATGGAGGAAAGATGATCAGCCCTCCGCTTGTACCAGTCCAGGGTAATATTGAATAAATATTAGAGTGAAAAAAATCACTTATATTTATTTGACCCTCCCTAGGAATCGAACCCGGGACCTCCAGTACGGTAGCCGAGCGTGCTGACCATTACACTACGGAGGCGGACAAAAACCGTTTATTTACTATCTTAAATCTTCTCAGTTATGCGAGTGTTTTTAAATACCTGTTATAGGTTTTAATTTAAAAACAGCTTTTTATCACAATTATAATAAAAATATCATTTGTTTAACGCAACAGCAACATAAGCAAAACTTAGATTTGCTCTTAGTTAACAATTTGCTGTTGTCAGTCAAAAAAAAGAAAATCAGCAATTTGATACAACCTTTCATTCTATACGCGCGTTTTTATATATGAGTACTTGTGACTTTAAACATGTATTTTTCAAAAATAACTTTTAAGACCATATAAACAGCAGTATATGTTGAACGCAATAGCAACACACGCAATACTAAACAATGCTCATGGCGGACAGCGTGCTTTTTGACAGTGCATATATAATATTCACCAGCAAACTTTATGAATAAAAAATATTAGAATATGTGTTTTTTATCTCTATTCCTTTTAAACAGACTGAGTATAGCTTCATATAAATATATGTGTAAAATAAATATTTATGTGATTTTAAATGTTTTTATTATTAAAATGCACTACTTAAAAAAATATCAGATTTCTTTTTAATCATAGTTTTCAACCCCTGTCTTGTTGTGCATATAACATAGAACGTTATCTAGCTTTCTACCAGTCTGGTGGTCTCGGTAACGACTAAATCTGGTCACCGGTAATAACTTAATAGTCGATGTTTTATTTTTTATTTTTTTAAATAAGATCGATTGTTTCTTTTTTTTTAAATGTATGAAAGTGTTTTATCCCGAATATTTAAGAATTTTCCAGTTTCGCTCATGAAATTAAGCTTAAATCCACCCAGGTAGATAAAAGAGCAACATTCATTTAAAGAAAATTTATGTGCCGTTTCAAGATTGAAGATACTTGTAATGGGCTTAGTTCAGTAAAGCAGTATTGTAACGATTCCCTAAAATCACAGTTTCGTTTTCCATAAATCGCGAAGTTTACTTTTACTGCCTTTGCCACAGCTACAGTGAAATAAATTCAATGTCTATCGCGAAATCAGATCTGACCCTCTCAACGCCATGACATATTTATCTCTACACTTACTACCTCACGGACCAACACATCCTCACACTTTGTGGCTCTCCAGTGACGTAGATGTATTTTTTTTAAATTTTTAAATTTTTTTAAATTTATTTAATATAGTTACATTTTTAAGTACAACATAATACAATTTCTAAATGTTTATAAATTTGGCAAAATTATACTTTTAGATTCGCTGTGCCTCTCCAAAAAAGAGACTGAGCTCTTGTGCTTGGAGAGGAATATAATAGGTATATGTGTGTTATGGGAGGAGCTACGTATTGAAAAAAGATAAAAATAATCGGTTTATAATAAGTCTATATTAGGAAGTTTAAGTGAGTATTATCTAAATGCTTATTTTTCATGTTACAAATATCATCATCATTAATTTATCAACAACATTTTGAGTTGTTCACAAACCTGGATAATCTCCAATTCTAGGAGTAATTTTTCATATTATTATTAATTATAACATGAAAAATAACTCCTTTAATTGAAGATAATCCTGATTTGTGAATAAGTATTTGGACATACTCAAAATGTTGTAGAGAAATTAACTGGTCAAATTTTAAGCTAAAAAAAATAAAAATGAAAATTATATTTTCTGGCGTTTCTCATAAATGTGATTATAATCCAGGATTCGGACCTCACATACTAATATAAGAGTTTCTGCTCAATAAAAAGCTTCTTGTCATCTCACCTTTAGATGTCTCTAGTGAAGTTCTAGTGATTATATATATATGATGATAGTAAGAACAAGGTTTCGTAATTGGTTCATATATATATAGAACTTCCAAGAATTTGAGTAGCGTGGTTGTCAATAATGGGTAGAGTTGGTAAATGTTACACGTGTGTAAAGTGATCACTTAAACTAGCATCAGCCCCGTCGTCAACCCAGACTTCCATATTCTTCTTCATCTTTGATGAGATGTCAAAAAATAAATATTCATGTAAGTAACTTTTATGTAAACATTTTCTTCCTGGCTCCATCCCAAATTATCGTCTTTGTAGACTGTAAGGTCAGCTATCCTCGTCTTCAGGTTGTAGGTCCTTCTGTCTTGGGAACGTCACCTAGGCCGTGCATTGGAACCATGCTTTCTTTTTGCAGCATCCTTGAATTCTCTGATCTTTTTTTAGATGTTATTTGAGGAAGATTTATTTACAATATGACCAGGTTCTCTGCGTCCTATGTGCTCATAACATCTCAATTTCCTTTCCTCTACATTTATATTGATGCCTGTTTTCTACGAGCAGGCTTCTACGAATGCGTAAACTTTTTATTTCCTCTCTAAAGGACATCCTAGCTGACTATTGAAGCATTTGCATTTCAGCAAAAACCTTAAAAATTAAAGGATTTTTTTAAACAATGTAATGGTTGAAATGAACTCTCCGTATAAACAGATAAGTAGTTTTAAACAGAAAAATAAATTATCGTAAATAAATTTGTAACATAAAAAACTCTTCGAAACCTTCTATAAAAATCGATAATGTAATTCCAAAAACAATCGTTTGAACTGGTGGTATATTAAATTCAAGATTTTTATTTAATTTTTTATGTTTATATTATCTACTTTTTATATCAAATTGTTACCTACACTAAAAAAATTATATACTTATTTTATTTTATTACAATATTACAAAATGTATTTTTTTATTTATGCCTAATAATATTTCATTTGAAATGTGATTTCACGATCGAGAAAATCAACAAAGATGCCTAAAGATTCCTACGTCACTTGTTTGTACATTGATTGAAATATTTCCACCCTACTCCTATGGGTTCCTCCACAGCCTGGCGTGTAACCAACGAAACCTTTCGCGACGAAAACTTTTCTTGTTTCGTGAAATTTCCGCGGAAAGCGGATATGGGTTGAGCTATCGTCAGTGACCTCACGCTATGAATAACGAAATATATTTATGTACGTAGGTAGTAGGTAGGCAACACAACATCCTAAAACTGCCAGGTCGAGATTGAATTGATGAGAGATTGAGCACTCAAAGTCACTTTAAAAAAAGCTTTGACTTATAAAAGCAATTTTCTTTCACCATTTTTTTTATTCATTTTTTATAATCCATTATTGAAGAGTTACATATGGTTTATCCAAAAAAATATTTTATTTTATTTAAATTAAAAAATGAAAGCTTTAGAGAAATTGATTTTACAAATTGTCTTTCTAAAAATATGTTTTTAGCGCATTTTAAAATAAATGAAATGAGACGGGTTGTTGTGGTCCCGTGTTTAGTGAAGTAGACCCTGAATCAGAGTTTTTGGCATCGAGTCTATTCTAATACAACTATATTCCTATTTTAAATAATGGGCACCTTCGGCTTACGAAACTAGTTAAAAATATAAATATTCTTATTTAATACAAACAAAAATGTTTCATTAATCTGTAACAAAATATTTTTGACAATCAACTTATTATTTGATCTGTTGAAGACTATTATTGGTCTGAGGTTGAATAGGTTAGGAGCTAAAATTACCGACTATTTGATAAAATGACCGGTAAATATTAACCGATTTTGATAAGTATCTTCATTGCCGTCGGAGTTAAAATAAATAACTAAATATCTTCATAAAATTAATTAACTTTGTTTTCACCACTTATTTTATTTATACAATTTAACATACTGGTTTTGACAATACCTTGTCATCATCAGGGTTTATTTTAAACCAAAAACATTAAAATACTCTCACCAAAAACATCCACACACTCCGTAAAAATATAAGGATTTTTATGGAGTGTGTGGAAGTTTTTGGTGTGAGTATTTTAATGTTTTTGATTTAAAATAAACTCTTTTAATGACATGGTATTGTCAAAACCAGTGGGTAAAATTTTATTAATAAAAAAGAGTGAAAACAAAGTTTATTAATTTTATAAAGATGTTATTAAATGTGCCACAAAGTATCTGAGGAAAACATTCAATAAGTAACTAAAATTTAATGTAGAACAAAAAATATCTTTCCTTATTCATTATACTATTACCCTGGCCTCTGTATGGTAAAACTGGTCACCTTGCAATTACATATTTTACAATCAACTTCACACTTCATCAATTTGATTCAGTGCCCGATGCACTATTGAATGCGGGTGAGGTGTAGTTGAGTAGCGGGCAAGTTTTTAAAATGAGTATGTGCCTTATCTAAACTCTAATCTATCACATTTGAAGATAACAACTTTTATAATATACTTTAACCGTTTAACCTTTTATTCTAACTTGAACAGTAGTCATGTTCTTTACCTTAACTCCTTTTTATCAAACATCACATTTTTATTCCATTAAATATGTATGCCAGGATTTGGAACACGTTGCTTTCATATTATCAATGATTAAGTTTTCACCGTGTCGATCCGTTTCAGAACATTATGCTTCATTAGTTTCTTACAATAGTCATAAAGAAACTATTTAATAAATGTACGACATTATTTACATTAAAATATCTGAATACAGATGATAATTTATACGTCAGACAAGTTTCAAGAGTGGATAAGGTGCATACGTAAAAGCTACATCGCCAAACATCATGTGTCTCCAAAGCTCGGTTTTCAGGCAATTTGTATTCACGTCAACCCAGGTAGAAATTTACAAAGCCTTTCTCCAATGTCGACACCTCCAGTAATTTAATTTACTCGAGGCGTGTGTTTTGGTTTTTTTTGTGGCACACATAAACACGTTCAAACAAAAGGTTTCGTATCAGAAAATGTCCCACACAAAATATTTACATCGATGAAAGGAACCTGAAAACAAACGTGGTTTATTTCGTGAATAATTTATTTTGTTTAGTAAAATATTTATTTCAAAGTGATTAAAAATAAATTTAGTTGGGTCAATACAGAGATAAAATAAATGCTCAAATATCATAAGTTTTTTACAAATAAAAAAAGGAATATTAAAAAAAAATTAAGTATGTACATATATTTATAATAATATGTAATAAATATTTAATTATCAGTCATTCTCATTTTGTTAATTATAAGTTTATGAATTTATTTGGTTTCGTATAAATAATGTTGAGAATTTGTACGTTGTTTTTATCTTTGATATGGTTAGAAAACTCTGAATAATTATTATTTCTTATTCATGTTCCCTGATAATTGTTTTGAACTTTCGGGAAGTCATATCAATGTAAGAACTTTCAGTCATGATTTAATTTGTATAAACCACTGTTTTCTGATATGCCAATATAGCCAAATGCGAAAACCACTACACATGGGCTCGACAAAATATATTTATAAAACATTTATTATTATTAAAGTTTTTCAGTAGAAATGGACAAAGGACCAACTATTTAACTAATTACAAACTTTGTGAAACGAATTCTCGGACTATTCCAATATTTGCTAAAGGCCTGATATTCAATTTCCTGGCACTGACAGAAGAGATATCACTTTTATCATACTTTCCCGATCGATATGGGATTCTTACAACTGTACCAGGAAATATTATCGTTTTGCCAACTTTTATTATATAAATGACTTGTATAGTTTTGGATTTCTGCCAAATTGATTGAGTGCTTCGAGGAAAAAAATTCATGTTTTTTTTTATGTTTTTATTATTCAAGAGAAAACTACGCTTTTCCGACTTGACCCTTTACGTAGTAATATAATTTCAAATTAATTTTGCAATATTTTTTTAATTACGAATTCCTAAATAAATATTCTTTGCTTTATTCACATAAAATATGACAAGAAATTTGAAAATATCTTAATGAAAAAAACATTTCAAAATTGTTTCAGTCCCTTGAAATAGTTAGCTTTATTTAGTTTTCATCAGGTATTATTTATTCATCTCTATCCCAAACCTTGCCAAAGAAAAAAACACAGCTTGTGATTGTAACATAATGTCGATGAAGTTGAATTGAGTTGAATTGAAGTTGAATGAAGTCGATTGAGTAAGAAATGCGACTGAACATTTTATGCAAATGCCTTGGCACTGTTCTGTATCTTCTGCTGTGCTAGACGAGGTTGTGGAGGTGTCTTTGTACCAACCAACGTCAGGTTAGACTCGGATCAGGCTTACTTACTGAACTATCTAACTACTAATCCCTTTCACTGCCTACACTGGGGTGCTTCTAGAAACTTGGTGGTGGTTTTGTAAAGTTTTATTATTTTGATTGGCTGTGATAGGGACATTGAAAGCTTTTAAATATTAATTCACAGTAAAATCGTGAGAAAACTTTGTTGCACATTTTTTTAAATTATTGCAACTTAGTTTTTAAAATTTATCTAAAAGAGAAGTCTGTCAGGAAGTCTAGATGCTTCTGTATCAGATCCAGGAATGCTTTCAATATACATTCCAAACATTGAGATAAAGCGTGCAAGCCTCTAAGCTTTATATGACAAATATATATATTTAATGAAAGCACAAAAATAAGAACGTAACAAATTAATTATATGTTTATGAAAATTTTACTGTTTTTGTGTCCTATTGTCTTTAAGATACTATGGGAATTACGGGCCTAAATGTTGAAGATTTCTTGCTCCTATATACCCGTAACTGAAGATAATATTCTACATCATCTTTCATCACTTAATCTAAATAATACTGACTTAATCCAAATACCCCCTGTAATAATAAATATTTGTTTCAGTGTATAATGTATGGGTACCAATGCGAATAGGCGAAAACGTGAGAACCAATACCACGAGATACCATAAATTTTGTTTATAATGTTTGTCTATGCAAATCGAAGCTTATAAATATTTATCGACACTCGTGTTCAGGACCGTACTGAGCCATCGGCAAGGAGGCATTTGCCAATGGTGGGCAAATAGCTGAGGGACTTGAATAAAACATTCTTACTACGAAATATTCAATATAAACATTGCATTTTCTAAGGGTGTTTTCTAAGTTTGATGTTTTGGTTAAAATAAATTTTTAACAAAATTTTGAAATGATACGCTATTTGTAAATTGCAGTTTCTGATGAATGTATTGTTGGATGTAGCAACGATTCGGCAAGGTTTTTTAATGTAAATTTACAACTTATTTACGTTGAATAAATGAAATGTACAGAAATAGAGTAATACTCGTTAAAAATACTCATATGTTTAGTGGAAATACAATACTAATCACCCTATATTTTTTGAAAAAACGTTTACTAAACCACAAACTATCTGAAAACTTTTCATGGTTAATTAATACCGGTTTTAGAAAGAGTAAATTGTTATATAAGTCCTTTTATTATTATTATTATTTGAAGAAAAACATGTTTTAAGCATTGTTTTATATAAATATATAAAATATTCTTGCTTAAATATTATTTGCGTCATTTGTGAAATAGTTATTTTCTTTTTTTGCCATACAATATTTAGGGAAGGCGCTAAAATCAACGCTACGGCTCTGTAAAGTAATGTTTATTTTACCCAAAGAAAGAGAATACTAATTAATTGAAGAAAACCACCACATGGTTTATAAATATACTTGAAATTCCTTAGTTAATTCTATTTTCTTTTATGTATGGTTAACCCTAAAAAGGTTAAACATAAAATAATTTTTAAGTTTACATATTACCATTTGTATAAAAAAAATCAATTCCTATAAAGTATTTTAAAAAGACTAGTTTAACTTTCGAGAATTAAAACAATAACATAGAAAACCCTTTTTATAGACCTTTTTGGGTAATTTATGTAACAAGAGCAGGTTCGAGAACTACTGCTTATCAACAGAAGAAAACACAAACTGTTTTAGTGAATTGTTTGTTTCCACAGGTAGCGCTACTAGTTAAATTTCCGAGACAGGACAGTCTGCTACCTTTGAACTTGTTAATCTCGGTGTTAATCTTGGGTGAATCACAGACAAAGACAGGAAAACTTATACACCTCACTAATACAAGGAGCATTCTACAAAATGTGTGTTGAAAATCTGCTAATCTGCTAATGATAAATTTTAAAGGCCTTGTATTTTGTACAAGAAACTTATTTATATTTTGATATTATTTATTTTAAAAGTTGATTTATCCCATGGTGAATATAAAGAGCATATAATTGTTTAAATTGTTAATTTTACGTATAAAATGCATATTGTTTCAACCGAGTGTCATTGATTTTTAATTAAACTCTAAAAGCTGGCGTTTATTAGACCCCTAACAAGCAGTCTGTATCACACAACTCTACAGAACTCTCTGATTTTATATATATATATATATTTATATATATGTATATATATATAAATCAAATTTGAAACATTATTCGTGAATCACTAGAACTTCAGACTAGAGACATCTACTAATAAAAATATATAATGAATATATATGTGTTTTAAGTGAACATACGTGACGTTTGTATTAAAACACAAAAACAGATAAAATGGACCCACACCTCGTGCATCCTACTCTCACATTATAAATCTTATATTTTCTTGTAAATCATTGTCTCTCTCCATCTCGTATGATAAAAAATACCAAACGAATGTATTTATACAATATTGCGAGTTATACAATTTTTTACTGATAAAATAATTAATTGAATAGTGGTAGCCGTCAAATAAGACTAAGAAAATGACAGTGCAAGGCATCGAATGATTGTACAAGGATGTAGCATACTGTCTTGTATTTAGTTCTGTTAAAAGCTAATCGTAAAATTGACGTTACGAATTCACCCACCAGTAAAGCATAAAATGTAAAAATGCTTGGAAATATAACGTGATAGGCAGTTCCTTTTTTCTTATAGAAGAAAATTCTATTCAAAAAGCCCATTCAATTCGAATCGAGAAAGTTTATTGAGCAACCCAACGAAGGTGGAAAACTTTCATAAAATAAGTCCGCCGAATGTACCTACAAGAAAGCATTACCCGAGTATTGTGGATCTGACAGGAAAAGTTTCTCATAAAGTGTTCTTTGTAAATTTATTATTTACCTCTTCTCTCCTTTAATATTAAATAATTATTCGAAGCTTAAAAGTATGAAATATCCCTTTGAGGAAAAAAACATTTTTTCTTTCATCTCAGAATTTTTTCATGGTTTACAATCGACTTATAAATAAAAATTAATGAGGATTTTAAGCGATATGCTTTCAAATAAAAAGAAATACAAAACGTCAAGTTACAATGAAGTTTTTATAGTTACTTTACGTTACCTAAAATTTCAAGTGATTTATTTACCTTTTTATGCTAAACCAAATAAAATAAAATACGTAACTCATATATTAATAGCTTCTCAACAGAGATGAAGTGCTTATCGATTTTATTCGAAAGAAGATGGCAGCCTGAGAATTTTAGAGTTTATGACTCAGCGTTTGGTTCGCATCAAGTGTACACTATATACACTTTTGTAACGTTTACCATTCTCTCTATGTTTTAACATCAACAAAACGTTAATTTTTTAAAGTTGTCCAATATGCATGCAGTGTTATTCGATTCCTTTCTTATGTTAGTTGCAATTTTCATAGATGTGGAACTTAAACTGATAGTGCTGCAGTTAACAATTTGTGAATCGATTTGTTATAATTCTATATCCAAATAAACATTAGTGAGACTCAAATAAATTCACAGATATTTTTAAAAGACAGAGCTTTAAATAACGAAATTTGAAATCTATCAAATTTAAATCCAACAAACAAAAGATATCCAACAACAGTCTATATGCTTACGTTTAAAAAAATAATGCGATATTGTTGTTCATAAATGGGCAGAATGGTAAACTTTATACACGTGTATAAAGTGATCCCTTAAGCCACCCAAATGCATGGTCGTAAGATCTAGAATGCTCAGACTTTCATCTTGTTTCGTATAAAAACGAGATATATCTTAGATAAGTTTAGTTTATACATATTATCAAAATAAGGTGAATGATTCGATATTAATATAATAATAAAAATTCTTAAAAAAAAACTTTTATATTATAAATTTTCCAAGCATATTGGTCGTGTTGAATTTTTATGAAACAAATGTCTGTTTTCGATGTTTTATAAATTTCTAAGAGCTCACAATTTAGTCTGGATTTGATTTCATGTAAACTTTAAAGGCATTAAAACCTTTTTTATGTGCGACGTGAACACTCAATCATTCATTCAAAAGTTGTGAGCACTCTGACACTGTTAAGCATGTCACTTTGCTTACTCTACGTGCTGGTTCGTCACTAACGTGTCGTGTTTCGACATATAAGCTATTTGTGGACTTAGTTAAACAAGGACGCGAAAGTTATCCGATTAAAAGTTGTGTGTTTTGAATGTTTGAGGAGGACTGAACGAGCTTTTCTAGCTGACAGAGTTTTCAAAGCTTATGTCTGAGTTTTCTGTAAGGATTTGCATCAAGAATGAAGTTTAGAGAACATAAAACTCGCCGGTTATGTATCACCGTAATTTATTCTTTAAATTGAAAATGTTTTTAGCCTTATGTCTTACGTTGCGAAGGGGATGATAAAAAATAGATATACCAAAAATATTCATTCGATAGACATCACAGGAGAACTGAAATATGTGTCTAAAGTTTTTGCTGACAGTTTCGTGCCAGCATATTTTATGGTAGTTAGATGGAAATTTTATTTTTAGATTTTGTGTATGAAATGTTTGATGGAAAAAGTTTTATTGATTTTCTACAAAATGGAATCTCCTACACAAGTCTTCTCACTTATGTACATATGTACATGTATATGTAATTACAAGCAAGTTTTCATTTCTCATCAACTATATTATTTTGATATATCTTATTTTGACGGTTTTATATTAACTTTGCTTGCATATAATAAACAAGATTTTATATTAAAGCAAAAAAAAATGAAAAAAAAAATACACACACATATATATATATATATATATATATATATATATATATATATATATATATATATATATATATATATATATATATATATATATATATATATATATATATATATATACCATCTGCGGACCAATCTTCATCTACGTTAAGATGTCAAAAAAATATCAATTATATGAAAAAAAAAAATACTTACTTTACCATGTTTAAGGGTCAAGAGAACAGTCCAAGAATTTCTTAAGAATTCAAGAGAAAAATAGCATAAACTTACTTTTTATAAGTTTTCTTTAAAACTAGTACCTACGTATTTTCTGTGCACTTCATAATTCGTAGGTTCGAGTAGCTATCTAAAATTTCCCGAAACGCTTTATTATATTTGAGTAAAAAAATAAAAGAAGAAAAAAATATTTATGCAACATCTGCGGACCACGCATTAAAATAAGTGCTTATTTTTATAAATGTATTGTTTCATCCCTCAGATGTATATTATTAATAAAAAATTACCTATATGTATAATTGTTTTTGTTCGAATTGGTTAAGATTATCTAAAGGATAAATCATAAGAAGCTGTTCAACGCAAATAGCAGAGAGTTTTGTGGGTGAATGTGCGTTCATTAACTTGAAGAGTAGATTTATCGCTGGAATTATATGCGAGTAATGTAAAGCAGTTTACTTAGCCGTATTACTGTAGAACCTATCTCAAAAACGAAGGAATGTTCTGAGCACTCGGTGAATGTAGGCGTTCATTACTCTAAGGTAAACAGGATATCACATTAATTCAACGGCATCATATCACGAAATAGTACATCACATCATATTTTACCCGGATTTATTGTATTTAACAGTATTAGTGGGATGTAACTCAAATTGTGATAGTTATTATGATAGTGATTATTGATCTCATAAATAAAGAAAAATATTTCCGTAGCGTTGTAGAAAAAAAAAACATTTTACAAAAATTTACAAAAAGTTAATTTAAGTTTTAATTAAAGTTTCTTTTGACTTTATGAAATAAAACAACTTTGTTGTAACCACTTTTGATTGGTACCCTTTTTCCAACCGGTTTCGACAAAAACCTTGTCATCTTCAGGGTTTATGTACTAATTCTAAAACATTGAAATACTCATAGTTAGGTTATCGTTAATTACCCAAAAACTCCACGCACTCCATACACCATATGAAAATATGATTTAAAAAACGGGAAAAACTCCTAAATGTTGCTTTTAATACGTCCTCTCCGGGCAACAATAAAAAGTGGTTAAAACAAAGTTGTTTTATTTTATAAAGTTTATAAAATATGTCACAAAGTATCTGCGAAAAACATTCAAGAAATTATATTCTTTCGTAGAAGATCTCGAAAGATCTGAAAATTTCCGCTACTGGATAAAAGCTCTATAATAACCTCAATTATAGTTACAATGCGAAACATACTGAGGGTTCAGATTTTAATATTACAAACAAATGTGGAATTATACATATACATAAATGGCCTATTAGGAAACTAAATAAGCCTTGTACAATGGACTATTAAAGGTCAGAAGTTATGCGAACCATTCGTTGTTAAATGCACAAGTTTATCCATTATCAGATTCTAGACTCTCTGGTCTGTGATTATTACGTATAAAGCTGAAAGGCAACTGGAGGTTGTATGGTTTTTCAGAAAGATCGATAGCTCAGATTATACGGGCGATTGAGTATTTAGTAATTAATCCCTGTAGTACTTGAACTGGTCACATGAGTCAGCAGGAGCAGAGGAGCTTGAATGTTGAGTGTCGGTTTATACTAAAAGCTTTCGATGAACGAAATCGATCATGTGAATTTGTGTACATAAAACCTCAAGCATACAAGCAAATAATTTTAGCAAACATGTTATATATATATATATATATATATATATATATATATATATATATATATATATATATATATATATATATATATATATATATATATATATATATATATATATATATATATATATATATATATATATATATATATATTTATATAAATACACATATATATATATATATATATATATATATATATATATATATATATATATATATATATATATATATATATATATATATATATATATATATATATATATACATATATATAATTGTAATAAATGGGAAATAAATCATTTATTAACTTCATAACCATCACGCCACTTCAATATAGGCAGAGAAAATAGAACGCCGCACCAATCTGTTTTTGCAAACAATCTTCGCATCTTCCACATTCATACACATTCCACATTCATTTTAAAACATTTTAATAAACAACCTGCAAGAATAAAAAATATAATCAATTTAAAATCTTTCAAAAATGATTTACAAAAACATTTAAGGCAAACTCCCGTTTGATTACCATTTAATATTTTTTATTTATATATACAAACCCTGTAAGCGAACTCTCTCTCTAAACACGAGCAATCTGCTCTCTTAGTGAGGTAGCACGTAAAAAAAAATAATAAAAATCTGTAACTATGTTGATTATTATGATAAAATATGTAACTATGTTGATTACTATGTTGATTATTTTTGCCACACAATGTATCTTTGATTAAAAAAAATTATAATAAAAAAAAATAATAAATACATCTCCTCATACATAACCACCGATCACTTTGACTCTTCAACTGAGAGCTTTTTACCTGACAAATTTCAAATACTGGCAAGTTTAATTACAAGTATTTGAAATACTTGTGACCTGACAGTATTTGAAATACTTTATCATTCCGAGTTTTTATCTTCTTCTGTTCCTTTTGGCAAGAAAATTCGCTTCACAAATTTGTTTTCTTTTATTTTTTTACTTATTCGATTGACATGCCCTAGCCATATCAACCACCGGCTGTCAATAATGGTTAGAATAGTGATTGTTATACGTGAGTAAATTGATCACTTATCCAGCCATTGTCAGGTCGTAAGGCCTGTAAATATACAGACTTCCACAGTATTCTTCATCTTTGTTAAGATGCCACAAAATATTAACAATCATTTAAAAAAATATAAACTCACTTTACCATGTTCAAGGGTCAAAAGAACAGTCCAAGAATTTCTTAAAAATCCAAGAGAAAAATTGCATAAACTTATTTTTTTATAAGTTTCCGATAAATTTTGCACCTCATAATTTGTAGGTGTGAGTAGGTATCTAAACATCCCCTAAACGATTTATTTTGTTTTGAAGTTTTAACATGATTAACAGTTTTGTATAAACTATTCCCGTTAGATGTTAACACATTCGAGTCACGTTGGAATAACTGAATTTCTGAAACGAATTTACACACTTACCCCGCATACTCGTACAATAGAAGCATGACGAAAACGTGTTAGTACCGGAAAATTCGTCAGCTATTTTTTTTTAGAATAAACTATTTTCTGTATTTTTTTTACTTTTGTATAAAAACGTTTTTAGCTAACAATAAAATTTAACAGCTTTTGTAATCATCTGTCGATGTACATTTGTTTTCAAAACTAGTCGTGTGAAATGAAATAAAACTCATTAATGGTGTAAAACATGTGTTTAGTTTTTAATAATCAACATTTCATTCCACAGAGTTAATGCCAAATCAATAAATAATGCAATATAATTTCATAATAGCTTAACATATTATAAAAAACGTATATATTTCAGCAATATAAGTTTATAATTTATATCAAAAAGCTTTTATTAAGTAAATCAGTGGAAAAAAATAATTATAAAAAATAATAAGAATAAAACATTATTTGTTTGAAACTTGATGGTTTGAATTTTAAATGGTTTTATTGAAAAAAAACAACTGAATCGATTTTTGTTACAATACATGTAATTTATTGTGGAATATTATTACTAAAGCTTTTGCATATCAGATCCAACCAAACAAAGATTAAAGTATGTTTTTGATGGCACACCTGCTACTAATGCTTTTGTGTATGGAATTTTGGAATCAAGGGAACAATATATTTTTCGTCTATTGCGGGCACAAATAATTTAAATGGTTAATGAAAATGTCATGAATCAAATTGTTTACGAAAATGAAATGATTTTTTTAATTCTAACCCTTATTATAGGTGCAAAGGGCACTGCATCGCATTGATGCAGTGTTATAAACAATGTATTTTAATAACTGGGCAGGACACTTAAACAAGAATAAGAAGTAATAACAATCAATAACAAAACAACAAAAAACTTCTCTTCCTTTTTTGTTTTGTACGTCAAATAAACTAGTAAACATTAATGAAAGTCTGTAAAATATGTTTTGTGCACCTCATAAAAACAAAATAATATAAAAAAATCTAGATTGGTTTCATCTAGCAAAAGATAATGCAATTAAAATTTGTACAGAGTTGCTTTTTTATATTTGATCTCTTATGAATCCAAATAAAACCACTTAAATAAATAAACTGACTCAAAGTAAAATATCTGAAACAAAAAAAAAACTTACTTGGTTTAGAATGCTTTTTTTTATTTCATAAATTTTCAAATATATTAAAACCGCCACTTGTAGTATCCGTCACGTGTGGAACTATCCAATATAAGCAAAGCTTATATCTCAACGGGGGATTTATGAGAGCAGTTTTCCTTAAAAACGCAAGCGCCAGTCTTATCATTCCTCTACGTGAACTGAATAAAAATTTTACATTGTATCTGGATTTTTCTTGAATAATAAAAATGTGGGAGACGCCTGAAATATGAGCAAAAGGGATAAGAAATTATGCCATTACCATAATACATATTGATTTTTGTTAAATGAGATAACAATAATATGATAACAAAAGCTCTAGAAGGCATTGAAATCATTTTATTCAGTTAAATATTCAGTATCGTGATTTAATAAAGTATACTCGTATTATTATGAAAAAACAATATTTGTAGGGCAATCTAATAATATTTATATCTTAAAGTCTAGTCTTTTGTCCGCCTCCATAGTGTTATGGTCAACACGCTCGGCTATCGTTCTGGAGGTCCCGGGTTCGATTCCCAGGGGGGTAAAATAAATATAAGTGATTTTTTTCACTCCAATATTTATTCAATATTACCCTAGACTGGTACCTGAAGCGGAGGGCTGATCACCTTTCCTTCATGTGTTTACGATCAATATAACATTGCGTTTCTATGATGCAGTGCCCTGTGTACCATTGGGGTGCGGATATAAGGGTTTGAATGAAAAGTCTACAATGAATAACATAGTAAAAAATATTATTTTGTGAGGTAAAAATGTATTTTTCTGAAGTGATATGTTTGTGTTCTTATTATGTACACAAATCTTACAAATTTACATTATATTTAAAGGTTAAAAATAGGAAACAAGTTGTGGCAGAGTAGTCTTGAATTTTAACCGGTGCCACAATCCGATCATAAAAGACAAGTGAAACATAGGTCAACCTTCTTCGTTTTTCCTTAGGTACATCTTAAAATAAGAATGTTCGACGTCAATAGATTTTTAAAAATGGTGTTGGCAATTTATAAAAGTGTTAAAATTAAATACTCATTGATTACCACACTGCAAAAAACTTTAAATTTGTATAACAAAATTAATTGTAAAATTCACAAAGAAATTTCATTTTAAAACAATAAGTACAAAATATATCCTTATTTCAAAATCAGGAAAAAACAGTATTTTTATCAATGCCTTGTTTGGTTAATTTTAATGTTCACAATAAAGTAAAATGTAGAATTGATTTTACATAAAAGGAAATTACTAATGCAAAAAAGTGAGAAACCATTATCAGCATTAATGAGCTTTACAATTAACGTATCTAAATTACGTATCTCCATACAAACCCGTTACTATTAGTGTTTTGTATGAAAGAGAACATTAATTTTACTTAGGTTAACCCTAACCATTTGGTAATAGAATGAAAAGATTAATAAGCCTCGGACGTAATACATTTACCAGTATTGTTAGCTTAAGAAACGTAGCATTAATTGCGCTCTTTGGAATAAGGCTTGATAAATTAGCTGTAAAAGCATTTAGTCAAACAAAAAATATTAAATACAGTATATTTGAAATGTATTTATTATTTTTTATTTTTTTATTCTAATTTTACTCAGCAAAATTACTAGGCATTAAAATCTAAACTGATACGTGTTTCGATTGAATCAGCACCGTTTTCAAATATCTTAAGAACGAAACTGAATGCATCGAAACACTTGTCACTGTAGATTTCAAGAAATGTTAGTATATACCAAGTAAAAATTCAATTAAAAATAGATTGATATTACCACAAAATGTCTGCCAAACAATTGATAAAAGTATTTTTTCACAATTGAGTTTACATTTAAAAACATGTATTGAACATGTATGTGATATTTATACTCTTTTATTTTTATTTAATATACTTGTAGTATTTATTTTTTTTCGTTTCAATTGAATCAGCCTAAGCCGCAGGAAGGCGTGGTCGGGAACTAATTTATTAAAAAATATTTCCTTTTACATCTTTATTAAATATAATGAATAGTAAAAACGTACAAAGGGTCTTTATATTAATAAAAAGGTGGTATTTTTTTCCCCGAGAGAACGTAAATCGCGTAAATTAGGAACTTGGTAAGCTTGTTATAGCGTACATCTGGAACGTGAGTTGGTCACGTAAATGGAATGTAGGTCATTTCTTACACAACTGAATCGAATCTTAACGATCTGTTTTACATAATAACCGTTCATTAGTAATGAAATACAAGCAAAAAGTGGAACATTACTGCGGACGGAGCTAGTTAGGGAAAATCGGGGAACTGTTTAAATGTTTATATTATAAAATGTAGCTTTACTAACTGCTCTTGTCATTTCATTAAAAGAGGGATACATTTCTATCAACTAACACGGTAAGGGTGTTTTTACACGTCACAAATTTATGTTTTCATTTTATTTCAAGTCAACAGAATGGCTTATACTTTACTTTTACTTATATTATTAAATAATAAAAAAAACACTGGATTTTTTCTACTTGAGTAAAATGTTGTTACGGTTAGTTTTGAAAGCTACAGAAAGCATTTTTTGCTTTTGAAAATAATTGGTTGAAAACAAGCTTTTTATTTTTAATGTGTATGTTTGTATGAATTTTTTTTATATAAATAAAAATACATTATTACTTCTTTTTTGTTTACCAAAAATGTGTTTTTAAATGAATATTTCCCAAGATTAATCAGTTTTTCACAATTATAAGGGAGTGTCATTCTATTCATTGATTTGGTGTTTAATTTATAGAACTCCATTTAAATTTATGTATTAATTTTTTAATCAAACACAGTTTTGTTTTGAGCCAACTAAGTTGTATTTTTATTACAAAACACAAAAATCAATATTGTTACAAGTTTTTCGTCTAGTTATGGCATTTTTAAGCGAATGTTTTGCTTGAAAATGCTATAACTAGGCAAAACAATTGTCAAAACATTAATTTTTGTGTGTTTTTTCAATAAAATTTAACTTAGTAGACTCAAAAAATCTGTATTTGATTTAAAAATTAATACATGGAGTCATTTTGTTTACCTTAGAAGAACAATTTGGAATATATGTTTATGAAATCTTTAAATAAACATTGAAATCTTAAATTACAAATCAAATAATGCTGAATTTTCATTTTTGTCTGGGAATTAGAGTGTTAATATATAATATTTTAACCGACTAAAAAATTAATTGATATTCTGTCTCGGTAAATGTTTACTGAGCTAAGCTCCATATTAGATTGGCTTCATTATATTGCATGTAATTAATGATATTCCACCACAAAATGCTAATTTAAGAGTCTTTTATAGAAAACATAATTGAAAAACTTTCTTCGTATATATTCTGTCATATTCGAAGCTTATAATCATGCTTCTTCATTTTGCGCGATACAAAAGACTAGTTCTACATAAACCAGCGCCGTGCAAGAAATAATTTCTTGGAAGAGGGCTGAGTAATAAACAAGTCTGTTGTGTTTATGAAAAATAGGCTAAGTATACCTGCATTTTCAGGCTGTGAAAACAAAAGGTAGCACAAGATTTTTTCCCGGAACCACAGTGTAGCTTTATGAAAGGCAAATATTCAACATAAACATACACATGTACATAAATGATGCACCAGTGAAAAATAACATATAAAAAATAATAATACACTTCTCCATTAACTATGTAGAAATTTAATTGCAATATGGTATATATCCAGTATGCAATATGCAAATGATGTGGGTATGTTGCTGACACAGTGGTGACAACAACATTCCTCGATCTTGTTTTATCCGCAAAATCTGGCAATAGGCATTCTAGATTAGTCTGTTCTAGAGAGTAGTCATTCACTTAGAGCTACCAAGTAACTTACATTTCGAATAAACCAAAGTCGAAGAACTAACAATATTGTACTGATCATCTTCCACCGCCTTAATTTGTTTATAGATTCGACATTATTAATTCTGTTTTTAGTTATTTTTTTTACTTAATTTGATTAATTCTTTATCAAGACTGATTAATACAGTCTTGATAAAGAAGCTTTTTTCTTTTAATTTTAAAATGGAAAGTCACAAAGTTAGTGCTTCAAATGTAAATTATATTACAATTTCAATTCTGATAAAATATTAATTGATACTATTATTTTAAAAAATGCGTCACCATTATTATCCATGTTCCCATTACAAAAAGTCCCCTCCCCCCCGTAACCTCCTCTCCATTTATTACCCCACCCACCTCTATACATACCTGAATAATTCTTTTGCTTGTTAATTTTTATAATCCCATGTCGATGAAAACAACTGTAGTTTTTTAAACTAGTCGTGTGTTGTGAAATAAAACTAAATAATTGGTATTATGCAAAATCTCTTTTTTTTTTAATAATTCCACCACCTCATTACACAACACAATACAATTTACTTGAAATATTTTACAACATTTTGAGTGTGTCCAAATACTTGTTCACAAAATCTGGATTATCTCCAATTACAGGAGTTATTTTCATATATGAAAATAAATCCTGTAATTGGAGATAATCCAGATTTTGTGAACAAGTATTTGGATACACTCAAAATGTTGTAAATAAATTGTCTGGTCAAATTATAAGCTTAAATAATAAAAATGAAAATGGTATTTTCTGGCGTTTCTCATGTGTGTGATTATAATCCAGGATTCGGATCTCACATACTAATATGAGAGTTTCTGCTTAGTAAAAAGCTTCTTTACATCTCACCAATAGATGTCTCCAGTGAAGTTCTAGTGATTCAAGAACAAGGTTTCTAAATTGGTTCATATATACAGAACTTCCAAGAATTTGAGTAGTGTGGTTGTCAATAAGGGGTAGAATTGGTGAATGTTACACGTGTGTAAAATGATCACTTAAACCAGCCTATGACGGTCGTCAGCCCCGTAAATGCCCAGACTTCCATATTCTTCTTCATCTTTGATGAGATGTCAAAAATAATATGAAATATTTCATACAATTATAGAAATATTTTTTTAATATTGCGACACATGTTTTGATAAATTCAACATACAGTCTGAAAATAACAAAATATTTCAGTAATTTGGTGGCAGTTTCTATGAAATGAAATATTTTCCGTCTAACATTAATTAAATTTAATATTTCCGAGGAGAGTTCTTCAAGAAATTATTACGTTTAATTTAAATGTAGGTAGCAATGCGTATTTTAATTTAAACGTTAAAGGAGTTCCGTAATCATATACGAAATGCTCTCATTTCAAAAGTCTCTCATCCTCAAACACGTGTGATTAAAATACGTAGACTCATTTTGAAAAGGATTTCTCTTTTGGAGCTGTGCCGTTCAGTCTCAAAACGTATCTATTGAAATTCTGCAACCAGTTTTTTTTTGCGTTTTTACATCTCAATATAAATGAAGAAGAATATTGAAGTCATAATCATAGAAAATGAATGTGGAAGTTACAACCGGTCATAGGCTGATTCAGTTATATGGTTGTGCGTGTAGAAAGTGATCATTTTATGCACATACAATCATCTAACTCTTTTTTTTAAAGAATATTATGTGTATGTACAAATACACATGGTACTTTACATATCTATAGCTATTATAATTAATCTGCTGGCAGTTCTCATTTGAACTACGAGAGGAGGACCTGACTTAAAAAGGCGCAAAAGAACTGTCAGCTTACGATAGTAATGCGTTTGGAAAGGAGATGGATTAATAAATTAATAAAAAAATAAATTGAATTAATTTTTTGTCCTTACTTTCCATTTCGAATGCCCTGAATGTTTCAGTGTTCAGTTCCATTATATTAGTAACATAAATAGTTCTTCAAAGGGTTCGAATGAAGGAATCATTAAATCAGTTATAAACTCTGTAAATGCCCAGAGTTTTGTATTCTTGTCTCAGTAACTACATTATTTACTTATATCAGTAACTTAAAGAGCTCCTCAAAGAGTCCTCGCAAAGGAATAATTTAATCAGTTATAAACTCTGTAAATGCCCAGAGTTTTGGATTCTTGTCTCAGTAACTACATTATTTACTAATATCAGTAATTTAAAAAGTTCCTCATAGAGTTCGCATGAAGGAATCATTCAATCAGTTATAAACTCTGTAAGTGCCCAGAGTTTTGTATTCTTGTCTCAGTAACTACATTATATACTAATATCAGTAACTTAAAAAGTTCCTCAAATAGTTCTCATAAAGGAATCATTTTAATCAGTTATAAACTCTGTAAAGGCCCAGAGTTTTGTATTCTTGTCTCAGTAACTTAATTATTTACTATTATTAGTAACTTAAAGAGTTCCTCAAAGAGTTCTCATGAAGGAATCATTTAAATCAGTTATAAACTCTGTAAAGGCCCAGAGTTTTGTATTCTTGTCTCAGTAACTTCATTATATACTAATATCAGCAACTTAAAAAGATCCTCAAAGATTTCTCATGAAGGAATCATTTAATCAGTTATAAACTCTGTAAATGCCCAGAGTTTCATATTCTTGTCTTATTAACTTCATTATTTACTAATATCAGTAACTTAAAGAGCTCCTCAGAGAGTTCTCATGAAGGAATCATTTAATCAGTTTTAACTCTGTAAATGCCTACAGTTTCATATTATTGTCTCAGTAACTCAGTAAATAGATGCTCGACTGCAAAACTTGCGTCGTGGATTTGATTCCCGCCAATTAAAAAACTAAATAAATTTTAAAAAAAGTATTTGTTATGTATTATTCATATAAACCTTACCTATCCTTACTTTTCTATAGGCGCTTGTACATTACATGAAATTTTACTGTCCGGCAGTCCGGTTAGCATGATAAAACGAATGATTGGCTTGGATTGGCTTGTGCTTTTGGCGCCACGGTGCGCGTAAATTCGATCACGCTAATCTGTCTATATCTTATTTTTAAAAAAACCGGACTGCCGAATGGTAAAATTCCGTGTAGTGCACAAGCGCTCTATCTCCAAACAATCCTCTAGAAGTAAAGGCCTTGCGGGTTATTCTTTAAAAAAATACTTAAAATCAAGCTATAATAATTTATTCCGTACAAAATATTTTGTCATACATAATCACATTGTCCCCATATGTATATTCTCGTGGATATTTTCGCATTTAATGTTAGATGCATTTTGATACTAGAGTACTTACGTCTTCGTATCTTAGTGCTCGTAAAACAGAGAGGGGGTAACTCACAATTGGGAGGAAAATCTTCTGAAATATTCGCTCCAAACGTCTTGTTTGCTCTCATCATGAGATGTGTTTGGCTCTGAAGTGTTTTCCTTTATAACTAACTTTATTTACCGACATTCGCCATTTTGAGAGACTTTCCAGATCTTAAATATTGCTTTGAGAATTATATTACAATATTAAAATGTATAAATACGTCCTTTGGATTTCATGGAATCTAATGACATTACAAACACGAGCCTTTGTAAATAACAAGCTTTTATTAATTTACTTAGTTTAATATTGAATTAATTTAAATATTTGAATGCTGTAGATTAGAATAGAATATCTTTAATGATTACAGAAATGTGAGAATATCAACAGATAATTAGATTATTTTTTAAAAGGGAATTGACAAAAATTATTGTATTAAATTTTTATGGCTAAAGATTTTATAGTGTCAAAAGAGATTTTTTAAAGACAATTTCTTTTATTTGCTTAAAGATTTTTCCCCGTTACAGATTTTTTTTAATTTGTTTTTATTTTACGTTATTACTATGTTACTTTCTTGCAGGCTGTTCCGTTAGGCCTTGACATTTAAAAAAAAGAAAGGGCTGGCGCAATTTTATTTTTTGTATATATTTTTAGGGATGTTATCTAGACTAATCAAATATGTACATGTGTGTTTCATATTTCATATTATTAAAATGAACACTTGATAGGCCAGAAACAAATATATACACAGATGAGCGCGTTTACACGCTAACTTTGTTTTGGCAGCCTGGCGAGTACGGCATTGGAGAGCGCATAAACGCACTGAAGGCAAAGAACCGGTAATTATTTTTATTCAACGGATTATGAAATAACACAGCAAAATCACTGCTTATATCTTGGTCAAAATGATTCGATTATTTAGTAAAAAAATATATTTTTAAATACAACGTTATGTTTAATATCATAAACAAAATATAAACATAACTGGAATTGTCGCTTTGGACACAATGACAAGTTAAATTTCCACTTTCAGTAATCTGATGAGGTCAAAAGTCTGACACCCACTGAAGTACGAGATATCATTAGAATTACAAACGCGTGGTAGCTTAGTACTGGAAAGTATGCAAAAACCTTAAAATAAATTTAAAAAAGAGTTTAAAAGGACCCATGATTTCTGTTAACGGTTAAATTAGATTTGTCGAGTCATGTTTACCCATTCGACTTCGATAAAAACGATTTGATTCACGGTTGGAAATATTGATTCTTGGAAAAATATTATAACCGTATGAATTTGACTGTAAATTTATGATTCAGGGATTCTTCTGATTTAACGTCATTTTTTTCAAATTACTTACTTACTTATAACCCTTATCCGCACACAATGGTGCATAGGGCACTGCATCGAATTGACGCGGTGTTTTCTTAATCATTACTTACATGAAGGCAAGGTGATCACTCTTGCGCTTCAGGAACCAGTCCAGGGTAGTATTAAATAAATATTAGAGTGTAAAATCACTCATATTTATTTTCATCCCCCCTGAGAATCGAACCTGGGACCTCCAGCACGGTAGCTAAACACGCTGACCATTACACCACGGAGGCAGACAAAATTAGGCGGTTGAAAATATATTATCTAATATTTGTCAAATGATTCGAAAGTTGTCTTTACCACAAAGTCGAAATGCGAACTTCCCTATGGAATACCAAACCTGATGTTATGTATGGGATGCTTCATCTACGAAAACTGGGAGATATATTTTTTTATTACAATGTGTCGCTTTCCAAAAGATAAATTTGATTTATAATGACGCGAAAAGAGTAAACCTTTTTCATGAAAAAGCTTTTTTCAGCAATTTTACTAACCTTACCTTACTTTCAAAAATTAATCGAGTTATGGTCCATTGATAGTATAATAATATGTTTTCGAACCAGAAGCCCGCGGTTTGAATCCCACGTTTTCAAAACTTGATTAATCTATTTTCAAACATTTTTAAAAAATATGAAAATATTTTTAAACTAAATAACTAACCATCGCGCCACTTCTCCGCAAAGATAGGCAGAGATAATAGAATGCTACTCCAATCTGTCTTTGCAAACAATCTTCGTCTCTTCCACGTTCATGCATCTTCTCATACATACCCACCGATTATTCCGACTCCTGACCTGACCATGCCCAAGTATTTGAAACACTCGATCATGCCACGTTTTCCTCGGTCTTGCTCTGCTTATATTACCAACCACATTTGCCTCGTAAATTTGGTTCACTATTCTTTCTTCACTCATGCCAGTGGAATTTTCAAGCCCAAACCATCTCAACTCACCTTTCTTCCAATAGTTTTATCAATTATGTTTTTTTTTCCTTCAAATATTAAAATGAGCGCTATAGATATAGGTAATAAGAAATGTCGATAACATGATTGTTAAATTAAGGAGTGGCAATATTAAAAAAATACAATTATTATTTCTTGAATATTTGTCGCAGATACTTTGTGACACATTTTATAAACTTTATAAAATAAAACAACTTTCTTTTAACCACTTTTTAAAAAGTTGTTAAAACATAGTGTTTTTATTTTTTGACAATTATTATTTTAATATGCCCCGGAAGTGAAGATGAAATATTTTCTCACTCTTTCCTTCCCTCTTTCTCTTTTCCTTTCAATTTGAATCCACACAATTAAAGGTGAAGGTCCATTACGCGCTTCTACTTTCAGTTCCAATTCTTTTTTAACAATTCTCTTCCCTTTCATAGTATCCTAAATCTAATGTGCTTCAAATTTCATTTCGTCCATATGATAAATTAAATTATCATTTAAAATACGAGTACAAAATCAAGACATTAAACGGGCTTTACGACTGTGTTAAAGATTTTCTTTCTTTTTTGAAGAAATCATTGCATTTCTTGAATGTTTTCCGCAGATATTTGGCATATTTTATAAACCTTTTAAAATTAATCAACTTTGTTTTCACCACTTTTTTTATTAATACAATTTAACCTACCTGTTTCGACAAAAATCTTGTCATCATCAGGGTTTATTTTAATTCAAAAATATTAAAATACTCTCACCAAAAACTTCCACACACTTCATAAAAATCCTAAATGTTATTTTTATTATTCATTGCATAGCAACCCCAAATAACAACTAGTGGAATCACCCAAAAAACAGTATGAAGCTGCGCACGCATATGGAAAGTGGAGAACACGCATAATACAAAAACCTACTGTGCAGAAATTTTAGGAACAGAAATCATTGCAACCTACATATACTTATATAAAATGTCTAAGAGCGTATCTCTGTTACCAAAATCAAACGCTATTGAATCTCAACTCACGTTCGGGTTCACAATGTTATATTTTAAAGATTTTCTTTTGCTAGAAAAATGAACAATTTTGAAAAGATTCCTTTTTAATATTTTCTCCTTTAGAAAAAGGGTGAACTTTTCGTAACTTTCACTTCAATTTACCACCGATAATACGAAATATCAAATTCGGGGGAAAGATCACGTCGCTCGCGTATCAAATGTCTACCGTATCAGAAGATAATTTAAAAATAGTGAGTGATAAATTCATTTCATTCCGACTAATATCATTCGACTTAGACAAACATCACTTTCTCCGTGTTTTATTCACTGCATTTTCAGGCCTGAAAAGGAGAAAAAACGTAAAATTATAAACGATCATTCATATTCAAACCCTTAACCGGCAACCAATGGTGCATAAGGCACTGCATCATATTAACGTAGTGTGATCTTGATCGTTAACACATGAAGGAAAGGTGATCAGCCCTCCGCTTCAGGTACCAGTCCAGGGTAGTATTGAATAAATATCAGAGTGAAAAAATCACCTATATTTATTTGACCCCCCCTGGGAATCGAACCTGGGATCTCCAGAACGACAGCCGAGCGTGCTGACCATTACACTACGAAGGCGGACACTTACGATTATTCATTCGGTCATTAAATCAAGGTTTAAATCTGAATGCATCAATATGTTTTAATTAATAAAAGTATTGAATATAGAACAGTTAGAAAGGGATAACTGGATTAAATGTATACATTTTAGCATTCACTTTCTCAAATAAATAAAAAAAAATAAAAAGCAAAACGGTGAATGATGCAGTGTATAAAGTGATCATGTAACCAGCGATTGACTAATCGTCAGTTAAAACACTAAGTTCATATTCTTAAAATTTTATTTGTCTCTGTTGAGTTATAACAAAAGTACAATTTTCGAAAAGTTTTGTTTTCTATTTTTTTTATTTAAAATTAGAGCTCTTATTACTTGACATGATAAGCATACAATTAAACTCGTTTTTCAATATTATATACCAGTATTTAATCGCAAGTATACATATGCTTAAAAAATTATTTTCTTTTGGTTGTATCATGAGTAGAATAGTAAATATTACTCGGTCTATAAAATATCACTTGAACCAGCCAATGGCCAACCTGAAATACTCAGATTTTCAAAGATTTTTTATAATTTCCGTTGTTTAAATACCATTTTTAAATGATATAATCGCTTTGTCCGTCCCCAAAAATTAACCGCAGATTACTAACATCAAGAAAACACCGAGTAAGATTAATTATCCTGCTTTATCTGTAATACGTGAAGACAGGAAAAAATTAAATACGTTCTGGAGGATTTATTGTGCCTTTAAAACATTAATTAACTCTCTGGTACATGTTTTCTATGTCTAATAATATGTATATCTAATAATTTGACTGTGTCTAAATTGAAATCTTGAATTAGAAAGAATCTGTGTCTAATTACCTATGTATATAATATTATACATATATAGGTAATTAGACAGAATTTTTTTTTTTTCAGTTACCTATTTGTAAGGAAAAGAGCCATATATGAAGCCTATTTGTATTTGCAATTGTAACATTTTTAAACCATGTAAGAAATTAATTAATATCATTCAAAGGTAAAATATAATATTTTACTTTATCCCAATGTAACAATTTACTAAATAAATGATAATAATAATAGAAATAAACATATTTTATTAGCGTGAATAGAAATCTTCGCAATACTCTGGGCATAATAATTCTTCATTACATCGTTTTCAAACATAATGAGTTCTCCTCTTACAGCCCACTATGGTGACATTTTGATCAAGAAAGATTCAAAGTAATTTGCTGTTAACAAATTTGTTAAAAAAAATACCTTTTTAACAATTCGGCGGCACTTATTTATTAACTTTAATTTTATAAACTTATTTATTTTTAAGACCTCATATCTGGGCTTAATGTAAGAGAGGGTTACCATTTTTATCTATGGTTTCCGTTTAATACAACGTTGGCCAACAGAAATAAACTAATACTTGCAAGAGGAAGCCCTGTGGAAATGAATCTTTGATATGTTTATTATGCAAACGACGAAGTCTGCTCCTCCAGGATCGTTTACTCTTGTATTAGTCTTTTGGAGTTCCTTAGAGTCCCGAAATATCGGCCGTAATTCACATAGTATCCCTATTTTACATTTCGCTTCATTTTCTCGTTCCCCTGGACTCCGCTCATTTGAATGAGCTCCTTAAATCTTTTAGGATATTCCAGAGAAAATATATTTTAGAGAAAATACGGACCTTGAATCTAGGCTAGAATAATAGAATTTCGCCCTATTCGCAATGGTGTTATAACATCCAAGCCCTATCGTTAAATGGTTTCAATTTTTCTGTATTCGAAACGAACAAAAGTGGTTTGCAATATTTTGAGTGTGTTCGAATTTTTTTCAATGATATATGAAGTAGAATTGGTGAATGTTACACGTGTGTAAAGTGATCACATAAACTAGCCCACAACGGTCGTAAGCCATGTAAATGCCCAGACATCCATATTCTTCTTCATCTATGTTGAGATGTCAACATGAAGTAAAATAAAGTATAAAATAGCTTATTTATTTTAACCATGAATGTCGCTAACGAAGTAACATGCAGTAAATCTTTTCAATCGAAGGATTTATACAACTTCCGAAAATTTGAGTTAGGGTTGTCAATTATGGGTAGAATTGTGAATGTTACACAGTGTATAAAGTGATCAGTTAAACCAGCTTATGACTGATCGTATGACCGTTAAAAGCTCAAAATTTAAAATTCTTCTTCATTTTTGATCAGCTATGAATTTAAAAAATCTTGAATTTAAAAAATATGTGAAACAACACAGATGAAGAAGAATATGGAATACTGGATATTAACAGGGCTTACGACCTGTCATAGGCTGGTTAAAGTGATAATTTTATAGACGTTAAATATTTATCATACCTACTACCTATCATCGACAACTTCAATACTCAAATTTTGAAATTTGTACCTTTATATATATGCTTAAATTGACAAATTTTGCTTATTTTTGGCAACATCTATGGTTGAGATTAGTGTTTTTTTTTTATTTATCTAGAATTTTTTTCAAATATGCGTAAGATTCTTTCTGATTTATTTTCAATACTAGGAGACGCTTAAAAAAATAATTTTCAATTTTAATTAAATTTATATTTTGACCAGTTGTTTATTGACAAAAAATTTAGTGTGTCCAAATTTTTGTTCACAAATCTGGGTTTGTCCAAATTCCGTCTCTAAATACCATGTCGACTATATTCTTCTTCATCTATGTTGAGATATTAATATAAATAACTCCTAATCGGACAAATGCAGATTTGTAAAGAAAAGATTGGACACACGCAAATATTTTATTTATTGTTTCGGCATTCACTTTGTGGTAAAACATAATGAAATTGTAAAAGAAAAACACTTGATTTTTACCACTTGAGTTTATTTTATGATAACGACTAGTTTCGGAAGCTATGCTTCCATCTTCAGGTCTAAATATGAACTTAAACATAAATACTTAACTGTTCTACAAATAAGGAGGGATTCTTCACCTGTTTCATTTGCTTTCCATTTTTCCTTTATTTTCAAACTCCACCCCTTGACTAACCCCCCTCCCCTAACCCTTTCCCCCTCCTCATTTGTAGAACAGATAATTATTTATGTTTTAGTTTATATTTAGATCTGATGATGGATGCAAAGCTTCCGAAACTACAGTCTCTCCAGTTTTTTTTATTTATTTTTTTAATAATCATACTGCTAAATTAATAATTTTAAAAAATGTTCACAGTTATGTTCACAGTTCACCTATAGGTTTTTTTTTTAAATAATTATTTATACTGCCAAATATGTAATTTAAAAACAAAATTACAGCTTAAATATCTGTGAACAGACTGTAGTCGTTGTAATAAAATAAACTCAAGTGCTAAAAAAAACAAATGGTTTTCGTTTACAATTTCACGCAAAATATTGTAGAAAATTGTGGAAAAAAGTATCAATGGTCATGGGTAGTATATTTGACACGGTAAAATTGAAACGCCTGGAACACTACACCTAACAATGGGTTATTCAGAGTTTGACAATAGAGCTTCCTGTCTAGTCGCAATTCTCTAATGAAATAATTGACAGCTCTGACATACATTCGTACACTTTTGAACCACTATCCGCATCCAATAGTTGTGCTCAAAGCACCGCATCGGTTTGACGCAGCTTTAATTCGAGGGTCAATTATATGAATGCAGGGTTCTTTATGCGCTCCGGATACAGGAGTGGAATATATTTGATTGGATAAACATGACCCAATCATTAAAAGCTTCCATCGCATTTCCGGGTGTGATACAAAAGCTCTAGGCTTGACAGACCACTCTTGCAAAAGCAAATTTTCGTGAACTAAATACGAAAAATATTCATAAATTGTAAATGTTTTTTTATCACTTGAGGTACTTATATATATTTTTTAACGACTATTTTTGAAAGCTACAGATGACTTTATCTACGGGTCTGAATATAAACTAACGCAAAAATAATTATCTGTACGGGAGGAGAAAAAGTAGGTATTTGTATGATACCTCATTAAAATTATATGAAAAATAGGAAAAAATAGTATCCTCATTTTACTGTGAATTAAATATGACGTAAGTGAAGGGCTTAGGGCAAGCGAAATTATTGCGATATGGGAAAGGATATGGAGGAGGAATCATAAAAAATTAAAATCAGGATAGCAGTCATAGCTAGGGATTGCATTCTACCATATAGAATACTTGTGCGAGCTGGCGTGAGGTCATGTGTTATCCTTATCTTCCAGATTTCTTTCTTAACCGTCTTTCAAATATAGTTTTGCCGCACATTCGTCTGAAAGATAGCATTTTGACTGCATTCAGTTTGATTTCGTTTTAATTTAATTTTTAATAGTCTAATATCGTCCTTCTTTTGCCAACTCAGGAATAAAAGTCGGAACCAGGACTCCGTTGTGCATTACGCATATTTGTTGTTTTTATTTTTAATAATACGTATTTAACAACAACTACAACTGTTTAAATGAAATAAAGTTAACAAAAATCCTAATTGGTTTCGTAAAATCACACAAAAGGTAAGCAATTATTATTATTTGGTAGATAAGTGTTTATTTTCTATTACATTATAATTCGAGATTTTCAATTTGAGTGAAGAGCTGTACGGCCAAATCGATTTTGTCGCCTCCTATACATTTTCGATCCGAGGGTTGAAGCATTTTACATTTAACGGTAGAATTGTACTCGCAATTATTTCTTTTCATAGAAACATCCCTCTAGAAATGACTTCTTCAGGACTTCTTCAAGGGATTCGTACACCCTTGAGATACATTTTGGAAGCTTGGACGGGTTTATACCAAGTACTCTTACCATCGTTAATAGAACCTTCTATTTTTACTCCATTTATGTCCACAAATATAATTTATGTTTTACAATAAAGTTCTGTTTCTACTTTCATTAATTGATTCGGCAGTCACTTTGTGGTAAAATCTATCCATTTTTGATTAGTATATTACTCAGTAAATACCACTTTTTCTTCGAAACACGTGTCACAGTAGATTTTAAGAAAAAGTGATATTTACTTAATAATACATTAATTAAAAATATTTCTGGTTCCAACTCTAATGAATGGAAGTAATGCATGGAGTTGGCAAAAGAAGGATGAAAGTAAAGTATGCAGTTTGCAGTCGAAATGTGAACGCGCGATATATGGCCGATATTTCAATGGTGATATTAAGAAAAAATGCAAAACTTGATAAGCATTATCGATAAAATTAAGAAAGGTGTGTAGAGATGGTTTGGGCATGTAAAACAAATTTATGAGGCAAATGTAGTTGGTAATAGAAGGAAAGAAAGGCTGAGGAAAATTTGGCGTGATCAAGTATTTAAAATACTTGAAAGTGTGACCATTTTTTGAAGATAGTTGAAATTGTTTGTTGGTATGTATGAGCAGACGCATGAATGTGAAAGAGGCGAATGATAGCAGTATAAGACAGTTTGGTGTTATTTTCTATTCTCCCTGCCTACTTCCGTGGGAAGCGGTATCATGGTTAATGTGTCAAATATAATTGATATCATTCACGTCATCTGTATTCTATAAAACTATTTCTAAAAATCTGTATTGAAGAACATAATATCCAGCCTGCATATAATCAGCGATCTTACCCCTTGCAAAGCTTTTATAGTATTAGAAACATGGACAATGAAAAATAATATTTTACATATTACATATAAAACCTAGTTTTTATGAAAAAGGGCTCTTTTTACTGCGTCGAATGTGGATCAAAAAATGGCTAAGCTGCCCTTTTTGTTTTCAATCACACTGACAATTTTAGGGGTCGTAAACTTAACCCTTAGCTCTATAATAAATAATTTCCATGAGGCTGGCGCTGACAATCGATTTCGTGTAAAATTGTATCATGTTTATAGACATCATTACGACGGTCCTAAATCAAACCTTACAAATTTATGTTTTATCGCGAAACATCGCAGTATGTCAAATGCTTCAAAGTGGTCAGGTCTTTATAAGGGTATTATTTTTTTATATCTCATCAAAGATGAAGAAGAATATGGAAGTCTGGGCATTTACGGGGCTGACTACCGCAAAAGGCTGGTTTGATTCTACCCATTATTGACAAACACACTACTCAAATTCTTGGAAGTTCTATATATGTGAACCAATTTTGAAACATTGTTCTTGAATCACTAGAACTTCACTAGAGATATCTATTGGTGACAGGAAAAGAAGTTTTTTTATTGAGAAGAAACTCTTTTGTTAGTATGTGAGGCCTGAATACTCAATTATAATCACACACGTGAGAAACGCCAAGTTTTGTGAATAAGTTTTTGGACACCCTCAAAATGTTGCCATATTAAGGTATTTATAAGGAGATGCATGAATGTAGAGGAGGCGAAGAATGTTTGCAAAGACAGACTGGTGAGGCGTTCTATTTTCTATACACCGATATTTGAAAATGACGCGGAACGTATCGAAAACTATGTCAAAATAGATTTTAGGGATAGTGGTTTTCACCAAGTAAAACTTTAATTTAATCACAAAGTGACTGCCAAATCAATTGATATTCATGTAACTAAGTAAGCCACGATTTTGAAGAAGCAGTTTTCCGCCATTTCTATCCTTTTCCAATCTCTTGGGAATGATCTTAATGGTCACTAAGCCAACAGTCCAGATAAGGATATACCTTTTCTAAGGTCTAACATTTAACCTCATTCTGAGAGGTACAACTGGATAAAGATATAGTATTGTTTATTGTACTTAAATAAAATATATACCCGGTATCCTTCAGTTTTAGGCGCAAACCAATCTTTAAAAACCATATTTTTATGGATATTTTTTCCCAGAGTGCGTTTAAAAAAAACTGAGTTTATTTTTATTATTATTTTTTATTTTTATTATACTTCTTGTAATAATCCATGAAAAAATGGAACCGATATAAGTTAGAAATACTTATAAAAGTAAAATGTATTAAATATGTATGTCTAGAGTTGATTATATATTAAGAATATTTTTTTGTAGTTATAGTCTTATTGTATAATTTTTTTAAACATTTTAGATGAAAAGATAATTAAGGCAAAAAAGTATTGTAAAAAACTCGGCGTCATACAATGTATATTAGAAAGGTATAAATATGTTAATGATAAAAAAATATTTAAAAAATATGTTTCATGTACTTTTATTAAAAACTGTGTATGAAATTCTTCACTTTTTTTAATCAATTGAAGTTTCATTTTTGTTTAAAAAAACTCATAAATAATAAATCATAAAAACAAAATAAACATATCTCTTTGAAACACATTCAGATGAAAATGCCTAAAAAGAACCAAGATTTTATTTACATCCCTCGTAAAAAAATTTTCTTCATGGAATTCTTTATGAAGTACATTTTTTTACAAACGGAATATTAAAAAGTTTTTTCAGTAAGGCGTAGTGAAGTAAAAAACACTGCTTTCTTTTCAGGTCTGAAACAATCATAAAAAAGTTGGTCCTAATGTAAGAAATTTTCCACATTCTATCACTTAATTTCAGCAGGCCATTTATTACCCTTTCAGTTTCTCCTTACCTCCCATTAAGCGAAGGATAATAGAAGAGAAGGAATCTGAGAATATTCCTTTTCAATTTGTGAGATGCTTCAAACCGTGAAGCACCTTTCGTGTCTGCCTTTCATTAGTGATTCTGTTCGATTCCCCATCTGCAAAACAAACCTAAACATAAGCCAGAAGAACCCTCAGAGCACCCTTTCAATAGTTATAAGGATTACATAACTGCGGTGTTAGATATCTATATTCCTAATCAATTATTATATTTCTCCATTGTTCGGTACCTATTCAGTGTTCAATTAAGTTTATCATAATGGGGTTTTACGCTATTCACTATTTAAGATAACGATTAAATTTTTAGTCACAGTCAAAGCTTTTATAATATATAACAGTTTCTATTATTTTTTAACATCTCATCATAGATCAAGAAGAATATGGAAGTCAGGGCATTACGGGGCTGACGACCATATATTGGTTGGTATATATAGAACTTCCAAGAATTTGAATTGTGTGGTTGTCAACAATGGGTAGAATTAGTGAATGTTACACGTGTGTAAAGTGATCACTTAAACCAGCCTATGACGGCGTCAGCCTTCTTATCTTTGATGAGATGTCGAAAAATAATATGAAAAATACTCGTGTAATTGGAGATAATCCAGATTTGTGAACAAGTATTTGGACACACTCAGTATATTGTAATTGATGGTAATCGAACCCACGACGCCAGTTTCGCAATCTATTTAACTACTTCACGGCTCCTGTCATATGTTTTATTCTTTATTTTTTCGTATTTTGAATTATCAAATTATATCTAGAAAAAACATTTCTATAATCATATTAAATTATTTATTATATATATATGTTGATTAATTTAGTTTTAATTCGCCATTATTTTATATTTTAACATGCGAGACGATTTTGAATCAGTTAAATCGATACTGTAGTCATATATAAAAATAGCTTTATTCTTGCGTAAAAATATGTTTAATATATAATGGTTCCGGCACGATATTGAAACATCGTTCACGACAAAGTTATAATACCATTTATGTGGAAAAAGGAAAATCCTTTTACGAAAAATTGCTGACTCGCCAAAAACTGAGAGATGGTGAAAAAACGATTCCGGAGTGTGACCACAATAGAAAATAATGGCAACATTTTATTGCCCGTTTTCACTTTCGACTTTTTCTCATACAAAGTTTCTCTTCTATACCCACTGTTACGCTGAGCCAGAAGTAGGCTAACTACGGCCTACGTGCCAAATCCGACCCTCGCTTTATTTTTATGAAAAGTATTAAATAATAACTTGAATTATTACTATTTATTGTTTCGGCATTAACTTTGTGGTAAGACATGTTACAATAATTAAAGAAAACACTTCGTTTTTTACCACTTGAGTTTTATTATAGACTTATAGACTACATGTTTCAGAAGCTAAACTTCCATCATTCAGGTCTGTATAATAACTAAAATATAAAATATAAAATTGTTCTATAAATAAGGATAGGGGAAAGTAAGGGGAAGGGGTTAGTCAAGGAACGGAGTTTGAAAACAAAGGAAAAATTGAAAGCAATGGCGAAGAATTTTGAAACAATATATTATTTAATAAATTATTATTAGAATTCAGGTTTTTTTGTATTTCTAAATTTTCAAGATAATTCATAATTTGGCCTTTATATGGAACAAGGTGTAATAATTTTAATTTATGGGAGTGAAATGAGTGATTAGTATCTATTATATGATTTGCAAATTCCGAAAAATAATTACTAACAAGACCGCTTTGATGTTCTTTAATTCTAATCTTTAAATTTCTCGCAGTTTGGCCAATATATTTTCTATCACAATCTCCACACGAAATTTCATAAACACCACTTTTTTGTAATAAATCAATTTTAGATTTTGAGTTATCGAGGATTTTATGTAAATTATTATTTGTATAATATGCAGGTTGGATATGGGAGGGTAAGATTTTCGAAATATTTTTAGTTATTGAACCCGTATATAAAATTTTTCGCCAAGAATTTATTTTTTATTGAATCATTATTAGGTGCTGAATATATGTATTTTTTGGTAAAATTATTTTTAATTTTATTTTTTAACATTTTATCTATTAGCGCGCTATTATACCCGTTGTTTTTTGCTATTAGTTTAATTGTGTTTAATTCACGATTATAATTTGAGTTACTGAGGGGAATATTAATTAGTCTATTTAATAATGAATGGAAACTGGCCATTTTATGTGAAATGGGATATTAAAATCTAATTTATTATTTATAACTTTAATCGATAAATCAAGAAAATTTAGGGTATTATCGTCATTTTTTTCCATGGTAAATTTAATATTATTATGTAAAGTGTTGATGTGGGTAAGGAATGAATCTAGTTGTCTATCAGTCCCAATAAAAATACAAAAAATGTCATCAACGTACCTAAACCATCTAAAAATACATGTTTTTACAATAGGATGATTAGAATTTAATAATTCTGTCTCAAAATCATTAAGGAACATATCAGCTAATACTGGCGAAAGAGGAGAAAGAGGTTTGTTTTCAAACTCCGTTCCTTGACTAACCCCTTCCCCTTACTTTCCCCTATCCTTATTTATAGAACAATTTTATATTTTATATTTTAGTTATTATACAGACCTGAATGATGGAAGTTTAGCTTCTGAAACATGTAGTCTATAAGTCTATAATAAAACTCAAGTGGTAAAAAACGAAGTGTTTTCTTTAATTATTGTAACATGTCTTACCACAAAGTTAATGCCGAAACAATAAATAAAATATCAGTGGCCAGTACGGCATATAAGGCAAATAAATATAAAAAGCTTAGTGTTAAATATAGAATTGTTTCTTTAAATATATATTTCAACCAAAAGTGTCTTAAAAATAATATTATACCAAATTATGTGTGTGTAAATATCAAAAATAATAGTGTATCTGCTAAAAAAGCAATAAAAAGTGCCCAAAAAACATGGCTAAAAGAAGAACTGAAATCCTGTTTTATATTACGAAATAATATAAAAATTCTTTTAAAATATCTTCATTGTGAATTAACCCATATATTACACCCTATTGAATGGGATATCTTTGATGATAAGGTACGATATTTCGCAAGTATTGCAGCATTTCAAAAGAAGATTAAATTAGATAAAAAACTGAAATTACTTATTGAAAATCAATCCACCCAAACTAAATTTGACTGTGTAAATTCATCGAACCATAAATTTAGTGATCGTGTAGTAAATCTTTCGCAACATAATTTTCCTGATAACGAAATGAACCTTTTGAGAAAAGGTTTGAAATATAATATTCAAAATGCAAGTGAAAAACCCTTAATTCAATTAGCAGTGGATACAGAGGCTGCTCTTTGGAAAGAATCTCCATCTCTAAAACATCGATGTGCTGATTTATTTAAGAACATACCGAAAGTAAAGAAGAATGTGAACAATGAAAGTGTTTTGGTTAACAATATAAAACGGACTTTAAATGATAAAGAACTTATTTTTACTAGATCAGATAAAGGAAATAGCATTGTCATTTTAAATCAAACTGATTACATAAACAAATGTAAAGAGTTTTTGGATAGTGAAAAATTTAAAATTTTGAAAAAAGACCCAACGATTAAATATCAAACGAAATTAAAAGAAGTACTTAAACGTTGCCCTACTATCATTGTTGATAAAATTAAAGATTTTATTATTAATAAAAATCCCCAAACTCCAAGATTATACGGGTTACCCAAATTACACAAAATAAATGTTCCAATAAGACCAGTTGTATCATACGTAAGTGCGCCAAATTATAAACTTTGTAAATTACTAAATCATTTAATTATATGTCATAAATTTTTTTCACCAACATATAGCATAAAGAATACTTTGGAATTTATTGAGAAAACTAAATATTTAAATATTCCTTCTAATGCTAAAATTATTTCATTTGATATTGTAAATTTATTCACAAACGTCCCAATAGATGATGCCAAAAGTGTTTTTATGAAACTATTATGTGATTCAGATTTAGATGATTTGTATGTAAAAGAAATGACTAGAATTTATGATATTTGTACATCTCAAAATTATTTTGAATTTAATAGCTTAATTTATGAACAACGAGACGGACTCCCAATGGGTTCTCCTCTTTCGCCAGTATTAGCTGATATGTTCCTTAATGATTTTGAGACAGAATTATTAAATTCTAATCATCCTATTGTAAAAACATGTATTTTTAGATGGTTTAGGTACGTTGATGACATTTTTTGTATTTTTATTGGGACTGATAGACAACTAGATTCATTCCTTACCCACATCAACACTTTACATAATAATATTAAATTTACCATGGAAAAAATGACGATAATACCCTAAATTTTCTTGATTTATCGATTAAAGTTATAAATAATAAATTAGATTTTAATATATATCGTAAACCAACACACACTGACACAGTCATTCCAGCTGATTCCATTCATCCCATTTCACATAAAATGGCCAGTTTCCATTCATTATTAAATAGACTAATTAATATTCCCCTCAGTAACTCAAATTATAATCGTGAATTAAACACAATTAAACTAATAGCAAAAAACAACGGGTATAATAGCGCGCTAATAGATAAAATGTTAAAAAATAAAATTAAAAATAATTTTAAATACATATATTCAGCACCTAATAATGATTCAATAAAAAATAAATCTTGGCGAAAAATTTTATATACGGGTTCAATAACTAAAAATATTTCGAAAATCTTACCCTCCCATATCCAACCTGCATATTATACAAATAATAATTTACATAAAATCCTCGATAACTCAAAATCTAAAATTGATTTATTACAAAAAAGTGGTGTTTATGAAATTTCGTGTGGAGATTGTGATAGAAAATATATTGGCCAAACTGCGAGAAATTTAAAGATTAGAATTAAAGAACATCAAAGCGGTCTTGTTAGTAATTATTTTTCGGAATTTGCAAATCATATAATAGATACTAATCACTCATTTCACTCCCATAAATTAAAATTATTACACCTTGTTCCATATAAAGGCCAAATTATGAATTATCTTGAAAATTTAGAAATACAAAAAAACCTGAATTCTAATAATAATTTATTAAATAATATATTGTTTCAAAATTCTTCGCCATTGCTTTCAATTTTTCCTTTGTTTTCAAACTCCGTTCCTTGACTAACCCCTTCCCCTTACTTTCCCCTATCCTTATTTATAGAACAATTTTATATTTTATATTTTAGTTATTATACAGACCTGAATGATGGAAGTTTAGCTTCTGAAACATGTAGTCTATAAGTCTATAATAAAACTCAAGTGGTAAAAAACGAAGTGTTTTCTTTAATTATTGAATTATTACAGTTTTCACTTCGCATAGATCATGCTTTCCGCTTTTAAAAAAAGAGTTATCATGTATGAATGAAAAAACTAATAAAAAAACGAGGAGCGACCGAGGGAAGGATTTACTAAAATTTATTAAAAAAAAAACAAGTGTCTTTCACTTCCTACATTAATATAATAAATGATTTTTGTTTTCAGAGAAATGCGAAAACCTACAAATGCCACCTGGTGTGGTTGACCGGCATTTAAAAAAAATAACCTCTTAACAATATTACATTTTTAACAAAACACGGATGTTATACACAAGATGTTAAATAAAATCCTGCAATCCTTACTACATATCGCTCACTCCTTTCAGCAACGTCATGTATCAAAAAAATAGATCTTTCAGGAGATCGTTTTTAAAGTTTAAAAATGTAATAAATTATTTTAACAATAAACATCAAGCCACTTATTCAACATTTTATTGTGCAACAGATCTTTTAAGGTAAAATCTGAATATTTTTTCTCCATTTGAAAAATATTTAGTTCATTTAAAAAAAGAATTAAGCCATACATGTTCTTCAAAATGCAAAACCTACACTTTCGGCCCTTTAGCGGGTAAATATTAAGTTAAAAATATGCCGCTTTTACTAGGATATAGTACATTTTCTAGGCATTCCGAAAACATGCACAACTGAAAATTGATGGTTTTTTTAATATGACGTTGTTGAAAGGAGTGAGCGATATGTGTATCTGTAATACGAGTGCATTAATTTTTTGCAGGCGTTTCAGCCAAATATGTTATATTTAAACATTGACACCGCCTTGCAATAGAATTGCTTGCATGAATATCCTCAAATTCGTTTCCTTGTCCATCAAACTTATTTTTTATCTGGGACTTTACAAAAAGCGTTAGAAGACCCCTGCTCCTGGCAGTAAGGTGGAATAGAGTTCGAAACAAACAATACATTTCGAATTCATATATTCAGGCTTGCACCTGGTGGCGCCAAAAATAATCGGGACTTTCAAATAGAGATTTGTATTGATGACGTCATAGTATTGAAATTTGTTTAAGGTTTAACATTTTGAAATATGTAAATAACTTCCGAAATTTTAATAATGTGGTTGTCAATCGTGGATATAATTGGTGAATTGGTAAAGTGTTCACTTAACCAGCCTATACCAGGTCATACGCCCTGTAAATACATAGATTTCCATATTATTTTTCATTTTTGTTGAGATGTGATGGCAGGTGTCGTGGTGTAGTTGGGTAGACGCTCGACTGCAAAATTGGCGTCGTGAGTTTGTTTCCCACTAATTGTAAAATAAATTCAAGAATGATTTATTTACAATAGGTCTGGGTGTTTGTGATGAATTTTTCATTATTATCTTCCCTATCCTAACTATCCTACCTGAAGACAAGCCTCTACAAGTAGAGGCTTTGCGGGTTTATCATTTAAAAATGTAAAAATATAAATACTGGTGGTAGAAAAGTAAGCTGGAGGGTTGAATAGCATATCCGTACTGGAAAATTGTGTATTATTGATTACAAATTTTACGAGTCGCTTAAGGAATATTACATTTACAAACCTCTTATACTATCACATTTCCTTGTTAATTTTATTTCAATAACAAAGAAAACTTTTATGTACATTAAGGGTACATAAAAGTTCGCTTTATCCATTTTATGTAAATCCAGCCTATACCCAAGGGTAATTTATCACTCAACTAATCAAATTATTGACCGAAATGTAACACGATTCACACACTTTACTCCGTAGGGTGTATGCGTGATAATTACAAATTATACAGCCTTGGAACTTTATAATTCAAAAACACTATTCCATTATAATTACAGGCGTGTTAACAAACTAGAAAATAAGAGGGATGTTTTTTTTTTATATTTCATCCATTTCAAGTTTTATTCATAACGTGTGAAAAGACTGGGGTTGTTTCAGATTGAACGAAATGTTTTGTAAAAAGATTTTTTGGACAAAGAAAACAGTAAATGGAAAAAACTAAAACATACCTGGCCTAAAATCTTTTTAGACAATTTTGTGTTCCAACTTTAAAGAAAAGTCGGGATAAATTTAATAAAATAGGGAATTCTAGTACATTGGTTTCTATCTACATGGGTACGTTTTATTCTTTTATTGGTTTTTAAGCAATGCAAATTGTTTTTTTAAATCTATCTTTATGTTGAGAGATAAAGTTTTTTTTTTTTTAACTTAGCCATTTAAAAAAAAATACTTAATGGCACATTTAGAAGAAAAAAAAAATATTTTTAACCGCATTTGTAAAAGTACTATAATAATTTTCCAACCGCTTTTGAAAGATACATTGTCTCTTTCAGGAATGGATAGGTATAACAGTTCATATAGAAAAATGTCCATACATTAATATGGAAAATGTCCATACATGAAAATGAAAAATGGTGGGACAAAGGATGGTTAATTTAAGGAACTCAAAAGCATTAGCTATCTAGTGTAACATACAAAATCCTGTACGAGTACGGTGTGCAACATTGAGATCCTTAGCTGTTACTGGTATTCATCTTTTCATTTTCTTTTTAGGTTCATCCCCTTCATCGTGTAATTTACAAAGTGTATGCGATAGAATGTATTTTCGATCAAAGAGATTGTTCAAATTATCATTATGTTTTATTAAAGTCACCAATACTTTCAACTAAAATTAATATTAAAAAAAAACATAAATTCTGTGATTAATTCTCCTTCTTGCTTAATCTATTATTTTATATCATACCTTTTTTTTAAATCTCTGAATGTTTTTTAATAGTTTTATAACATAAATGTGGAATTGTTTAATTGACATTTTTTTAACGTAACTATTTTTTGTTAATGTAATGTAATGTTTACTATTGTTAATGTAACTTTTGTTTTTTATATCTTTTCTGTATATGTAATCTGTGCAATTCCCGAATAAATAAAATAAATAAATAAATATTGATTAAAAATAAAGGAATAATTTAAATAAAACACTTGCATTTATTCACATTAGAGTTTATTAATATAAACACAACTAGTTTTGAAAACTACAGATGTTCTCATCAACGGGTGAAAATACAAACAGTTTGAACTGAAAATGTTTAGTAAAAACAGTGTCAAGAAACATGTTGTCCGCCATGAGTAATATTGAGTATTATGTGCGTTGCTGTTACATTCAATAAATAGTACTGCTATTGCGGTCAAAAAGCTGTGTGAAAAAAAAAACCTTCATAGGTAAAAACACCCGGTTATGGTCCTTATTATATGTATGTAAAAACACGAGCATATTTGAGTGCAACTTACTTTTCTCCGTCTCTGCTTGAAAAAGCGTGTATGCATGTTTCCTTGTGTTAGTGACTGCTCGAGCTGATTTATTACAAGATAAGCATTCTTTACAGCTTGTAAAATTAAAAATTAAAACTCTTAAAACAGTTTAATGTAATATTTAATATATTTTATGTTCTTTCTTCTTTGTGGGGTATAATAATATTACTCCCTTAAACTATTAAGTCTTAAGTCTTAAGCTATCTTAAGTGTAAGTTCGTGCGAGTGTAAAGTTATGGCGGTTTCTTCACGTTCCTTGCATGTCGGTTCTCAGCTTAAGCCGAACACGTTTGATCAGCAGTAAGCGTGGCGGGAAATCTCATTACTTGTTCATAAATCTTTAAGCTTCCCTAACACAAATATGCGTACGTGTGTGCATAGTGCGCGTATTTCCAAAATATGCAGTGTCAGACCGCATGCGATAGTTGCGATCGAATTAACACTGTGAAGTTAAAAAACGGCAATGAGGGTAGCCTGTAATGACTGATTGTGATCGGTAGTCTGGAGAGGAAAAGAGAGAGAGGAAGATCCCCACATGATGGACCGATCAAATTAAGGCAGCAGCAGGCACCTCGGTAGTTAAAGCGCCACGTGCAGTGCAGTCAAGGGATAACTGGAGAAGAGTTATTGCGGTTGTCAATCATGGGTAGAATTGGTGAATGTTTCTCGTGTGTAAAGTGATCACTTAAACCAGTCTATGACCACATTCTTCTTCATCTATGTTGATATGTAAAAAAATACATTTCGTTGTACATTGTATAGTTCACAGTGCTACAATACTTGAGCGCGTTCTAAGCTCGTATATTTTGGAAATACTTGTACTGTACAGCAATATCAGCGTGTCCTACCCTCCGTGCTTAGCGCTTATTGTCAGCCGCTGTCACTGCCGTCGGTTCCATTATAACGACGGGACGCGTTTTTTAATTCCAACTAAGGACAAAAAAGTTTCAATTGGACAGCATCATTTATGTATCCGAGGAAGGAGAGAGAAAAAAGTTTCAAGGAAGTGTCAAACATTTTAAGAGATTTTTACTTTCTTTCATTTCGCAGCTTAGAACGATATTCGTGAAAATTTATCCACAAATTATTTTGCGGATCTGAGTTTCATTTTTTGACAGGTACTTCTATGAATATCTTACAGTAAAGTTAAATAAAACAATTAATTTTTTTTAAACATTGCAAAATTTGTGATTTAAAATGAAGATTGGTTTTTAACGCTTATAGTCTGGCGATACAGTGAGTAATTTATACATTTTTTAAATTGAGGAAAAATCTTCGTTGTTCAAGTGCACTGACTTGGATTCTTTTCGTATGTTAGTCGTTATTTTGGGAATCTTAATTTATGCTCTCAAACCTTTCGTATGAAAACGATAAATGCCTTTTCTACAGTTGAGACACCTTTAATATACATATATTAATGTACTTATTTTTTTGTATTTATTAAAAGTAAAATACTGTTGGTTATTTGGTAGTAACAATAACTATACCAAGACATTTACAATAGGGGCTTTGGCAGTAACGAAAAGGGTTATTTACTAATCTTAGACGAATATTTTTTTTATTCCTTTCACTCATATTTGCACTGTCACGTGTATAAGAAAAATCAAAGCATATAGCTGTTGCAATTTTGCTCTTTTATCGTAAACCAAAAATCAGTAAATCAGTCCTGTCCTGGTATAAAATAGCGTTGTGAACAAATGCTTTCTTATTCATCTAACCAGACTGAGCCACAGCAATACTTGGCCGAAGACAGCTAGTAAAACTATAAGTGATAAAAGTGGACAATTCGCTTGGGGCACATATGCGTATGTCGTGTACGGTACAACAAGTGTATGTGTGTGAATATTGTGTACGAGAAAACATGCTTAGTTGTTTAGATACTTTGAGTATGTTTTACCCAGTTACAAATGCTATGAGTTTTTGGTTCAAGTATGTTTTATGTACGCACAAACGTGGTTTGTTTAATTGTAACTAAAGGTGGTTTGGTATTTGTAATTAACCTACAAATTCATGTGTATATTATAACATTGTACTACATATGTTGGAAAATCCCAGTAAACTCTAGTTTGTACTAATTAAACCTTTTCCGACCTAAATGATCTCTAGGATGTATTGCTTAAAACGATTCTAATTTCTCACTTTCTACTTTTATAATAATAAGTACATATTGGATAGGTCCGATGTTTTCATTACACGGTTAACTTACGTTTAAACTCATAGAGATTAAAAATATTTTTCATATTCTAGGAAACAACTATGGAAGTTATTTATTAGATTTTTGTTTTGTACTGGCTTATCATAGTGAAACTGTATTTTATGTAATAAAACAACAACTCCGTAGCTTTCTTTTGTTTTATTCATTATTTAAACAAGGATAGGTTTATCGTTACCGATATCATGAATTTTTTAGGAGACTAGACATAATTCTGTGTTTAATATTTTACATAAACAGGTAGGGTTTAAAATTAGGTCTAAAAAAATTAAAATAAAGGTTGAGTTTTAAATAGGATATGATGTAAATTATATTACAGAAATGGTTTTTTACAACTGAATTTAAATAATATACGAATATGCAATGAAAATAGGAAGCCGCTGGTTAATATAACAGTTCTCTCTACCGCGCTATACTTTTTTTAATCAATCCAGTGTACTCTAAAATTTAAATGTGTTAATGTACCAACTTTGTGCCTATTAAATATTAAGAGTACTTGAATTGAGATGCAGTGACCTGGGATCAGGAACTGTGTGAACGAACAAACAAAATCTCTCATCTCGCTGCGGTTCCATAGTAGAATGCCACGCTCTCGTTTAACATACTGTCATCATATAATAAAACATAAGTACCAATCGCTTGCACCATTTCTAATAAAAATACTTCATTCTCATAAACAAACTCCATAGAAATAAATAATATTTCCAATGAAATTGCAAACGAAAATGAAAACATATTGTATTTTTCCACGCATTTAATGCTAAGTGTTCATTGCGCTTCTTTTTTATGAAGATTTGTTAGTTTAAGTATGTGAAATTTTGCGGTTCGGAAAAATAGGTGAAGCTAATGGTTTCCTAAACAGTTATAATCAAAGAAATATTACCATTCTTTTTTTTTAAGTGAGTAATTTTTGTTAGTGAATAACGATATTTACCTATTTTAAAAGGTTATCTGATCATACCTTTATTAAAAATCCCGTGCTATATAAATAGATAAAAAATATGTTTAAAATTAGGAAAACTATAGAACATTAATAAAAGTAAGAAAATTAATATATTTTTTTTATTATTAGAAAAAATCAAATTAATATCAAATATACTGCAATCCTTAAAGTTTGGATATATTTTATTTGTCTAGTAAATGTTTAAAGGTGAAAGAACCTACTTGCGTAAAATTTTCTCAGATCGATCAAACATATGTTATTTATTTTGTAAGTCAACACAATAAAATGTTATACACTTTAAAATATAATATTAAACAAAATCTTCGATATCATGTATTAGTATTTAAAATAATCCTCAACGGTGCTCTGATATATCAATGTATTACTTTTATCAAATCATCATTAATGTAGGTTTTCTTTTTACTTTTAATTTTACGATTTGAATGAAAAATACAAAATTTATGTCAACTTAAATAAAATTCAATTAGATCTCACTAAAAGGAAATCCAAATATCAAGTACACAAAAACAAAACTTTAACATTATAATCTAAATCAAGAGGGTAAAATATATAAAGATTTATTTTCAAATCTTGATTTAAAAAAATCTATCTTTTGTCATGTCCATTTATTATAAAATAAAAATAGAGAAACTAAAAATATTGTTCAATATCGAAATAATAATAGATAAGGCATATAGCTAAAAATAGAATAGGGTGAAAAGAGTAGAGAAGTAAGTGTTCTCAAAACAGCAGTAGGTATTCTTCAGTAATGGAAAATAAGCGTCTTGTAGCAGTAGTGAACTTCACAGAGAATATTAAATGAATTTCTCTGGAGAAGACATTCTCCTATATCAAAAGGTGATCCCAACCAAAGTAAAGAGTATTTCCATTATACTTGCCTCCCTTAGACTTCTGAATAGGCGAAAAGATTTCATTTAAAAGCGAAAGCGTAATTTTAAATGTAACGTTAAGAAACGTAATGCGTAATTTTCCAGTAAATTTATTTTCACTGAAATATATATTTTTTCATTCAATTTTCGTAAGTATTCAAAGGGGCTTAATTCTAAAGTTATTTAGCACTTTTTAAATCTGATTTTCTTTTTAAAAATTGTTTGAAAAATGAGAATATAAAGAAGATGAATAAGAAGGAAAAAAGATAAAGAGCGGAGAACATTTAAATTAATTTAGTAGTGATAAAAGATTAATATTAAGAGAAGAATTATTATTGAATAGCACAGACATAATAAAAATATATCATATTATAAACTTATTGAAATGATGAAATTAATTTAAAAATAACAAACTATAACTAATAACATTTGAATCCTATTACATTTAAGATTTGTAATCTGTAATAAAACAACAACTTTATAGCTTTTTTGTCAATTGTTAAGGATTATACAGTGTATAAAATAATCGCAAAGTATTAAATGGTTGCAGTTTCACTTTAATCTACGTTCGACCTGATGATGGAATGCTTATTCCGAAACCAGCAGTCATGAAGTAGTGTTTTTATGGTAAGTGTTATAGGACTGGTACCTGAAGCGGAGGGCTAATCACCTTTCCTTCATGTGTAAACGATCAAGATAACACTGCGTTTATATGACGCAGTGCCCTACGCACCATTGGGGTGCGGATAAGGGTTTTTTTTATTATTATTATTATAAACAAAATATGTTAAATGATCACTTAAACCACTCAATGACAGGTCGTAAGCCATGTCAATACCCAAAATTTCATATTCCTATCTCAATTGACTTCTTTATCTATGTTCACATATTTTTTTTAATCTGGAGAACTCATTAATTTCGTAAATAAATAAACATTAGTCGTATAATTTTATAATATTAAACAAAGATAACTGAAATCAGAGTTAATTATTGAAAATAATAAGATATCTTTCTTTTAATTTCTGATCATATTGAATTTGTTTTTCTAACAAAATATTTTTCTCATAAAAATATTAATTTACTAATTAAAATCTAGAATTCACAGGCTTCAGACTCTAGGGAAATTTAACGCTAGCCGATATTTTATTTCAAATAATTAATGATTTCTCTCAAGATCAAAGAAACTGTTCCCATTTAATAAGAATTATTTTTTGAAATAGCGTATAATGTTACTTGAACGTAAATATTTGACGTATGATGTCATTAAAAAAAATGAAATATTTTGAGTGTGTCCAAATCTTAGTTGACAATTTTTGAGTTTCTTTAGGATACAATGCCATAGGATTTATTGACAGCCACAGTGGCATAGTTGGGTAGACGCTAAACTCGCAAACAAGCGTCGCAGGTTCAATTCCTGCAAGTGTAAAATAAAATCAAAAAAGATTTGTTTTAAATTAGTCTGGGTGTTTTTTATTTATTTTTCACATTAAACTTCTCTATTCTTACTATACTACCGACAGACAAGCCTCTGAAAGTAGAGGTTTTGCGAGTTATTCCAAAAATAATATGATTGATATAAAAAAGGTAAATTGATATCTGAACCTATAAGTGAAAGAATATGCATAATTTATGCTGAGATATCAATAAAAATCTTAGTGGAGACAAACCCAGAAATTGTGAACAAATGTTTAGATACGCTTATAATATTGTGAATAAATAACTGGTCAAAATACAAGTAAATAAAAAAATAACGATATTTTTAAACGTCTTTTATGTGAAATAAGGTCTGTGAGGCTTTCACATCAGTAGAATGATTTAAAAAAACCCACGTTAGTGAAAAGATAAAAAAATACCACTCTCTCAGGGTTTTCTCTTCAATATCTTCGGTATTCTTTTGCCGAGACGGAGAAATGAAATAAGTACCTAATTAATTTAGAGACTCGCGTATCTTTCAATATTCCTGTATGACTTTGTTAAGAAAGCACTATTGAATATTACAGAGATGCTTCGGAAAATTCAATTTTCTCTTTTCACTATAAAATTACTTTCCCCATCGAGAATTGATGAATTCTGCCCCACTTTTTCAGACAACTAAGGGCTAAAAAAATAAATACCAAGCGTGACTCGTTCGTTAGATGCCCGCCATGTGTACGATCGTTGAGTGAATGTCGTGCGGCAGTCGCTTATCATGTGTACGGGGATTGAATGTAATGAAGGAAGCTGGAAAGATTTTTTTTTAAATCGTTTAAAAGTAACTAAAAAATAAACTTAAAAAAGTAAGTAAAATAAACTTAATCCTTACTCGAAACTATGTAGAAATTTTAATAAAATATGGTAATTTCAAAATAAAAATAAAAATATTTTTAAAATTACAATTGTACATATGTAAAGGAGTTATGTCTGTTTAAAACTTAAGTGTTTTACTGAATTCTACATATTTTTATTCAAATTTTCCTTTCCAATGTTTTTTTCAGAAAATTTCGTCATCCTACTCCTTCTGTGCGTTTTTTATTTTTCATGAAATATATTTCCCTCCTAGATCCAAAAATTTAAATCATAGTTCTGATCAGATTTTCTCAGATTTCAGATTTAAAATAATAATCAAATCAGAAAAATGTGCGAGGTAATTTTTTAAAAGTATTTTAATAATACATACTTTTAAATAATTTTAGTAATACTTAGTTTTATGTTAACGATACGTTATATTCTACTTAACCACTAGAAACATCATACAATCACATAAATGTAAATACAATATTATGTGAATCTAACATACATTTATTCTACCTAAGCGTAAGCGATATTTAATTGTGTGTTAATTTATGAATGTAAATATATTGAAATCGTTTTGGGGAACTATTTACGTTTATGCTAATATTGGAACATTTCTTTTATTACTGTTTAAAGTTATTAAAAAAATAAACGTTTTTTTTATTATTATGGAATTACGTTCCATTACGTTTTACGTCAAATATTTATTATGATGAGAATGTTATTTGGAGCACGGATGTATGAGGGAAATCGAACTAAAAATAACCATTTATCAATGTTAAACTACAAAAGAAACCCCTATAATAGCTCCTAATATATCTCCATAGAATCTAGACCCATAAATAGACATCGATTCAGGGCTATGAAAGATTAAATATTTTTTTACGAAAGATCCCAAGAACGTTTAATGTGATGCTATAAATGTCAAGAACATGTTATATTTTATTACACTATAATTTTTACTTTAGTGATAAAAAATTTACAAAATATGTAAACAATATATCAAACAACGGAAAAACTTACCTCCGGTTAGTCTAATTCAGATATCACAGTATCTCAGTAATATTATAATAAATACTTATTATTTATATAATAATATACCAATGTTTAAAATAAATACACTCAATATCCAGGGAAAAACGAATGGAAAACGGGGCAAAGGAACACACGACTCAACGGAGTCAAGGAGCAAAGGAACTCAAATTGACAGACTGGAACGGGTGTAGGATTACAGTTTTTTGCAACTATTAACAAGAGAAAAGGAGACAACTTCCGACATAAGATACAAAAGAAGTTGTTGGAAGTTGAGGAATGAGTAATGGGGAAAGTAGTTTAACTTTAAGAATACAAAGACAATAGAGGAGATGTTTTTGACTTTGTCATAATAGTACGGTCGGTACATTAAGTTATGTAAAATAAATCAAAATGAAAACAGTAAGGCATTAAATTTTATGACGCGATGGTTATCAAGAGTCATTCATTAACCTGCATTGAATCTCTTCTTATTGTTTACGTTCTAGATACAATTATTACGACAAAGATCGCAGTTCCAATAAAAGGAAAAAAGTCAAATAAATATCAACGGAGCGTTTGGAAATATTAAACTGTAATCTACAGGTTAATGTAAAATCAATTTGTGACCATAGATAATAAAATGTAGATACTTCAACGGAGCGTTGGTCAATGTTTAACCGTAACCCCATAGTTAAAAAAAGATTTATTGCAATGGATAAAAAATTACATACTTCAGTCGGAATAGCCATCACATTAGCCAAAGAGTGATGAGAGGGCACCAAAAGGGTGAAAACTGTTTTGTCGGCTGAGAATAGATGGTTAATGTCTTTTTTCACGATGTTCAAAGTTATAAACAATTTTTAAAAATTTAAAATTTTTTTCCATCAGACTTACTCACTCTTTTTTCCGAATAAATAAAAAAATATTTAATACCGACTCTTTTAATGATTCTTAAATGAGGATGTAATCGGCTTTGTGTGTGTATGTATTTTTATAATTAAAATCCATTTTTATTTATAGAATCAGCGTTTAATCTGTAGAACTTCATTTTAATTTATTTATTAAAAATTTAAATCAAACACTGATATTTGAAAGTATACTTAATTGTATTTTATTGTTAAAAACATACAAAAATACATTTTTAGACGATTGTTTCGCCTTGTTATGGCATTTTCAAACTCATGTGTTTTGAACAATTTTTTTAATAGACTTAAAAATCTGTGTGTTGATTTAAACATTTCAAATATGAAAAATTTTTTTTTTTGAAAAGGGATTTTAACTAACCACTCTTACCCAAATTATAACATTGTTTTTGCTTTTGTAAATTATATAAAATGATTTTATTGCAGCTGATTTTAAAATATTCATTATTTTTAAAATATCTTTTAATAAAATTCACATTTATAAGTGTAATCGTTAATAATTACCGAAACATTTTTAGTCCGTATATAATAATTATTTTAATAATGCAATTAAAAGGCCATCGAGCGCAAAAGCGCCTGGCGTCTAGGCAATTAGCACAGCTTGGTTGTGAAACTAGATTTTATTCACGTTTCCGATTGTTTAAGTCTAGAACGACTTACCATTGGTACTTACTAAATAAAAAAAGTGTATTTGGAATGAATAGTGTTATAAGGTCATTCTGTAAAGTTTAAATGCAGTGTAATTATCACGTTTAAAGTTGTAACAACTCAATTGCTAACATAAAGCTAAAATAATAATAAAAAAATGAAAAGGATTTTTTCTATCATTTCTCATGTATGTGAATATAATCCAGAATAAGAACCTCACACACAAATGAAAGACTTTCTGCTCAATAAAAAGCATCTTTCATCACACCATAAATGAATTTCTTTAGTGAAATTCTAGTAAATCCAAGCAATATGTTTCGAATTTGAACGAAATATATAGAAGTTCGATGAATTTGAGCAGTGCGGTTGTCAATCATGGGTAGAATTGGTGAATATTACACGAGATCACTTAAACCAGCCTGTGATGGCCGTAATTCCCATGAATGCGTAGAATTGGTGAAGGTTACACGTGTGTAAAGTGATCACTTAAACCAGCCCATGACGGCCGAAAGCCCCATAAATGCGCTAATTCCATATACTACTTCTTTTATGTTGAGATATATAATAATACATGTAATACAAAAAAATAGAAGGCTTTTAATTAGTTTTGTGATTTCTATTTTATTAAAATAAAATAATTATTTTCTCTTTGTTCGAAAAATCCTTTTTGGGTAAGCCTGATTAAGTCAGTATGGTGACACCGCACTAACTAATAATTGATCAACCGTATTAATCAATGGATTTAATACCCGAGAAAATCCAATATATTTTTTTCTGGACACTTAGATAACAAAAGAGCAACGGAGTGTCCATTCGGCCACTCCTAAAATACATCCTATCGTTTTCCTTATTAATTTTTCCAACAGAATAGATTGCGTAGCGGGTGGGTTGTATGAATAAATAATTAAATGGCGATATGTCTAGTAGTGGTGGACGGGATAATGGGGGTCATCTATGGGGGGAAAGTAATTAATTAACAACGAATTAAAATTGATGGGGTTTTTTTAATGAAGGAATATAAGGTGTAGCATTAAAATTGTACGTTTAAATAAATATTAACATTTAATTGTCTTCATAAAGAAAACTGATGTAATCGAAGATAAATAAGAAATAAAAATCTATTCACTTTTTTGTAAAGGGATTAATGAGTTTGGCTACTGAACGTAAAATTTTGACATCGATTTTTGAAGGGTTTATAAATAATGTGAAATATTATCGATTTTCCAGAATATTATGCGTATAATATACTTTATATCAAGAGTATAAAATCTGCGGTAATTTTAAAGTCGCATTCGGTTTTTTGCTACCCTGATGCAAAGTACTTATTATGCCAATTAAAAAATATATCTTTATTCATTAAAATCCAGCTTCCGTGTGTTTTTTCCGCAGAACTTAAAAAGTAGTTGATAGATTGACTATTTTTTACAAACGCGGCCTTACGTTGAATTAAATAAATGAATGTGGAATGAAAGGGTTCTCTACCCCTGTTCTAGACTGGTCCCTGATGGTCAGAACTGATGACGTTCCACTTATGTAATAAAGATCAAGTTCACACTGTATCAATGCAATGCAGTGCGCTATATCATGTATATCAATGTATTCGGATGAGGTGTAAAAGACAAAGAATGTGTAAAAATACTTTTCAAAAATTAATTTCAGTACTTTTAGTACTTTTAGTACATGCTTTACTCGTTTATTCTGTTAATACAGCCATCCCTAATGTTAAATGTATACATATACGTTTGTTTGCAACAATAAAAACTCAATTGATTTTCATGTGGCATAAACGCTTTGTCTTCAATGTATTATGCTGATACATATAAGGCACAAACAAGGACCACTATCACAGACATGTTTCTGGTTTATTGGAACATATTTCTTCACATAAATAGCCCACTTATAAACGTTTATACGCATTTTATTATCTTTACAGAGTTTAACATATCGTTTACTCCTTTCAAGAACGTCATAAATAAAAAAACTTGATTTTTCACGAGAACGTTTTTAAAGTTTAAAAATATAATGCAATGTTTTAAAAATAAATATCAAGCCACTTATTAAACTTTTTACTGTGCAACAGATCTTTTGAGGTAAAACCTGAAGGTTTTTTCTCTATTTGAAAATTTTTGAGTATATTAAAAAAATAATTAAACAATACCTTTTCTTCAAAATGCAAAAACAACACTTTCGCCCTGTAGCGGGTAAATATTAAGTTTTCCCGCTTTTCCTGGGATATAGTACATTTTATGGGCATTCCAAAAACATGTACAACTGAAAATTGACGATTTTTGATTTATGACGTTCTTGAAAGGAGTGAGCGACATGTTTTATGTGATGGAGCAAAACGGCGATTTCATTACTGAATCACTAAATTGCGTATCTTGTAAATATAAGGTATGATGAAACTTATTACAACTTACATCATTTCTGAAGAAGTGCGGTGACCTCCATTTCCCGATGACCGCCGATTCCCCATTCTCCCCTACACCTGTTTTCTACAATGTGTGAGTACATGTTTATATAATATTGTATGGAGCTATACCGGACAAAAGGTATTCATATTCAATCATGTCACGCCGAAACTACAGACCCAGGATTATTATAAACAAACCCTATGACGTCATTCCACCGTTACAAAATCCAATTCATTTTCGTTCTTTTTCCATTCTTTAAGGACACAGTGAAACTTAAAAACTGCACTAATAAATAATTTTAAATGCATCCATGTTGTCGATGTTGCCGCCTCCGTAGTGTAATGGTCAGCACGCTCGGCTACCGTGCTGGAGGTACCGGGTTCGACTCCCAGGGGGAGGGGTTAAATAATTTTGTTATTTTTCACTGTAATATTTATTTAATATTAGCTGTATATATATAGATCACCTTTCCTACATTTTTTAACGATCAAGATAACACTGTCTCAAATGTTGCAGTGCCTATGCAACATTAAAGGTAGATAAGCGTTAGAATTGTCGATTAAAAGAAAACAAAAAAACACTTTTTAAACAAAAAATGGATTTTCTGTTCATTCCCTTTGTCACGTTGTTAATAATAATGATTTTTTTTTAAAAATAACATCAGTTAGGTAAGGTAAGTCAAACAATAATGAAAGACTTTGTGATTTCTATTTTATAACTTTCAACATTATTTTGTTTAATAATAACTATATACCTTAGTAAAACTTAATTAAAATTAAAATTTCGGCGCTTAGTAGTCTTAAGGAAGACCCTGTTTTACAAAGAAACCTGCCAAAATCATAGCTAAATTATAATGAGTTCTAATTTAATTTTATGTGATGTAAACAGAATAAGCATATTATAAAACATACAACACGGTTTATAATAACGATTTCACAAAGTTATTTTTTGAGTTATATACTTACTGTTAAATATTCAATCATTTTCAAATTGGCATATACGATATTATTCCACTCCAATATCCAAGTAAATCTTCCTTTCTACAATTAGCCGCAAAGGAATTATTTCTTAGCCCAATTTAATTCATTGGAGATTTTTGGTGTAAAATGCTTCATCTCCAATTTGTCAATTTCATCCCTTATTGAGTAGGGACGTCCACACTTATAGTAATCATCCCTGCTTGTATTTTGAGACCCACTTATTGCTTTCGTGCCTCTGCATAATTGAGAACGCAAAATTCAAGTACGTTACCTGCTATTTTTATTCATAAAAATAATTGTTACGAATCGAGAATGTAATGTAATGAATCGAGACTTCCTTTGGCGGGTTTCCATCTACAGAAGTGCGAAACCTGCGCAGGTTGAGGGGATCACACCGCTTCGAGATGTGCTTGTACCTGCGTAGCCTGGTCCTCAACACTTTGTCTCCCATTATGACGTCAGCCCAGACGGGATCTACTTTGGATGCAGAGAACAGAGATTTGCCATCTAGTTTCCTGGAACAATAAAAACAATTAGGATTAGTAAAGAGAAAATGACGAATAAAAACAAAAAAAGTAAGGCCGTAGTAATCTTTTACAAGATTCAAGATGTATCAACATACCTGAATATGATTGAAGCAATCTCGATTGGTAGTCTAGTCACCAAATCTACGTAACCAGTGATTACACGGGAAGCTCCCATGACGCACAGCAGAGAATAAAACGTATCCATTGTTCGTAATATATATATCACACTCGGTAATTAATATTCGAAAGCTATGGTTTGTTTTTGTATTTTAAGGATTTTTACTTGTTGGGCCTTGAATTTTTAGGTACCGTGTCTCAAACACCTAAATCGTTATTTGAGTCACTCCATTTCCTGAAGGGTTTCACATTAAAAAAAAAACAAATTAGGAACATTGAACATGAAAAATACAATAAGTCCTACATATTTATATCTGGCATTCACCTAGTTATGTTTAAAATAAATTACAATATTGTATTTTTTACTCGAATCCAAATTTCTCGTTATTTTTTATATTTTTTTTATCTACCGCGTCATAATAAGAAAAAAACATATGGACTTAACATAACTCGTAAAAATATGAATTTTCATCTCGTTCCACATAAAAGATGGCGAATGAGTTCTGTATCGGTTTTCGAAACATAAGTGTTGAACGCCGGTAATTTTTATGGAGTCTGATGATTTTAACTGGATGAGATTAACAGACAATGTAAACACTGATACAATCTACAATAAAAGATAAATTTAAAGTGACAAATGACTTGAATTAAATCATTATATATTGTATTATATTATCTCTTATGATGATGCTACAATATTTGTTGTGTTTAAGTATTTCTTTGAAGAAACTGAGATGAAAACAATTTTCTTCGTGGCAATTTAAATTTCCCATTTTGCAGAACGCATGGCGGGTACTGCTTACTAAATTCCCATCATGTGAAATTCTTATCGTTCTCGAGAGTGTCATATTGATTTTCAAGTATACTATCTGCTTTCTGTAGCACTATGGTTTTATAGGTCCGTAGGAGGAAACGCGAAGCGAGATAGTACACGCATGTTGAGTGATGATGAAGTAGAAGACCTGAGAGATATGAGGAAATCACTCTTGCGAGATACGACAGACATTACCAGAGTTGCCAGGTCTTTAAAAAAAAGTTTTAACCATTTATTTATATTATTAACTTAAAATACAAAGTACCATTGGACAAGAGCAACTAGCTAACGTAACTTATATTTTTTCTCACTAATGCACGCTTCCAGCAATGTCTCATTTGCTTTAACTGCCTCATGTGCATTTCACGACATGTAAGACTGAAATTACATCATTTACATAATTCAGCCCTCACCATGTCCACACTTAATTTATTACGGCCGTCTTGCACTTTAAAATCCACTTTTTTCATTAGCAACGAAGTACTAGAAAATCTTATTGGATTAATTTTTAACCCTTTTCACGAAAATATCTTTCAATGGCATTCTAATCAAGCAACAGCCTTTCCACACCTGGAAACAAAGTTGCCCATCAAACTGTTATATCGCGAAGTGCAGCATGTAATTATTAATTAACAAAAGCATCGTTTATAAGGGAGAAAAATAAAATTACCGAACCACCCATACTTCGGTATTTTTGTCATACCAAACACAGAATACGGTACTAAAATACCGAACGGTTCGGTAGAATACCGAACACCTGGCAACACTGGACATTACCTTATAATATACGTAATAGAAATATTAGGTGAACGGTTACATTATGACGTCATTTTGGAAAACTTTGATCGTTTTGATTCAATCAAAGCGAAGATTTTATATTTTCACTCGTATTTATATTTCAGGATAAAGTTTTTTTTTACCTATGTCAACAACCTTTCGTCATAAAATAAGTACGCATAGCGTATTTATTTGTTTATTTTATATTTGAATAACAAAACCTTTAATTATATGTATAACATACTATGATTGAGTGTAAAAAATACATGTTTGTCCTTGAATTTCATTTATAAAATCTTTAATTAATAACCTATTTTTTCACCCTGAAAATCATCAATCAAAATCGGGAATAAATATTTATATTTCCTATTGCTGGAATATATTTGGTTGTAATATACTGAGTATTATGATATGAAGATAAAATAAAACTAGATATATATATATATATATATATATATATATATATATATATATATATATATATATATATATATATACAATATATATATACATACACGCGAGTAAAAAATATGCCAAACTAGTTTTAAATTAATGTTCCTTTCATATAGAAATCACATGGGAAAATATATTTATTTTATTACGACTCTCTTTTAAAGAGAATTTTTTAGTCATTACATTCGATAAAGTGATAGGTTTTCGTAATATTTACATATATTTTGAGAAGTATCATTATTTACGATAAAACGATATTTAGCGGACGATCAATATTACTATCATGAATCCTACAATATACTAGAAAAATCGAAATATATTTTTTTAGAAATCAAAAGAATCGAAATATATTTTTTGTTATTTTTTTTTTCATTTTCATCTTTTTGTTTTTTAGTTTTTTGATAAAATCTATTACATCAGTCAATAATATGTATTAACTTTTAAAAACGTCTGAGACATTACTATCTGTCATTAGAATCCTAACTGTCGATCAAACCTCCTCCCTCTACCTCCTTCCCTAAACTCCCTTCATCCTTTGCCCTCCTTATTATCGTCTTTTGTCAATTGGTAATTGGTATATTAGTATGTAATTTATGTTTTTTTTTAAATGTCAATTTGTAATTTATGTTTTTTAAATGTTCAAGTACTATCTACCCTCTGATTGCAAACGGCTAAATATGGTATCAAACGTTTTGATCAATATCACTAGTCCGTCTTTGGTCGGTTGGAAGATATTGCTTTTTAGCAATAAGCCCGCCAATGTACTTTTTATTCTCTGTACATGAAGTTTAAATAAATAAATAAATAAAAAGAAGCTCTTTGATATTTTATAAAAAAGGAGTTTCTCGGTTTTATTTTGATCTTCAATGATTTTTCCAGATTTTATTTCGCAATACTTATGAAAGTAGTAAAAGAAACCTCAGACGAATTCTCAGAGGTTCAACATTTTCCACGGATTAATCTTTAAGATGTCCGGGCGGATTTACGATCCTGTCATATATTGAGAGCGAATAAAAGCAAGTGGAAGGAATGGACGCTATTACTAGCAATGGCAAAAAATTGTGACCCTTGTTAACTTTTCGCGGGCGCTTTTAGGCAACGACCGTTTTTTTTATAGAAAAAGGTAGCCCACCCGATTGACCCACCTTTTAGGGAAAATTAAACCTCCCGTGAAACTAATTAATCGCATGAATACATATTTTCGGGGTTTTTATTGCGTACTTTAGTAAATTGAATTACCCGACGGAAATAACTTTGGTTAACGTGCGTAGTAAAAACGAAAACAGCCTAATTTGCTATCGAAGTATTTAACTTTTGAAAGCAATATAATATCAGTATTTCAGTAAAATGTGGCTGCACGAATACACCTCAAATTTCAGATCATAAGAAATTTATTTATATTATTTTATTTTAGGTACATATATACATTTTTTAAAATATTTTAATAATTATTAATGTATTATGGCTCTTTAGGCATGGCCTCGGTTTAATTAAAATACTTAACATGTGTTAAATACAATATAGGGTTTACAATATTTATAAAAAATAAGTTTTGTACTAACATATCTTGGTGGAACTGCATTTATGTAATAAAATAACAACTGTGTATTTTTTTTCTATATTGGAAGATGGTCAGAAATAACTCGCTAGTACTTTAACTTTAGTTTATCATAAATAAGTTTAACTTTAAGTGATCACTTTACACACGTGTAACATTCACCAGTTCTACCCATTACTGAGAACCGCTTTACTCAAATTCTTGGAAGTTTTATACATATGAACCAATTTCGAAACGTTGTTGAATCACTGGAACCTCACTAGAGACATCTATTGGTGAGATGAAAACCAGTCTATGACGGTCGTCAGTCCGCACACGATTGCGGCTATATCGTTTTCACCCATGTGTCACCAACTTACCCTTATTCATTGCATTAAATAATCGCTATACAACAGCACTGAAACCTTAATGATAATAAGATATAATCTTTGTACTTGTTTTTTTTTTATTTACAAGGCTTACAAACTTGTTATTTGCTGGTTTGTGTGATCACAATCACTCTTGAAACTTAAATATCTGTTCTTTGATTACGATACTTTTGAGAAACATCTTTTAAAAGAAGTTCGTTGACTTATGGACATTGTAATCGATATCAAAGAGAGATAAACTTGTTTATACATTATCCTTTGTTATAAACCCACTTTTATTTATAAAGTCCACATATTATTTAATCAATAAAAATATTTATCAGTATAAGGGTGTCTTAATAATATAATAAACTGACTTATCTCGTGCATATCTCACACCAATAAGAAAGCATTACATATTTATAAGGATGGCAGTATAAAATTTGTTGATCATAAAAAACAGGATTCTGCAAAAGGGTTGTATTATCTTTTTGAGGCTGCTTATATAAATATTATCAAAGGATGGATACAATCGAGGACAAAATGATCTATAGTTAAAGGTTTATTTTTTTTCAGTAACGAAAGGATTAAATTGAAGAAAAAAAAAGTTAGATGACTTCATATTTTCAGTGTATCCAGATACTTTAGAATGGTGTATGTTGCACGTGTGTAAAGAGATCACTGAACCAGCTTATGACAAGTTATAAGCCCTGTAAATTCCCAGAGTTCCATATTCTCTTCATCTTTGTTGAAATATTTTTCCTTGTTTAATATGTGTTTACATACACACACACACACACATATATATATATATATATATATATATATATATATATATATATATATATATATATATATATATATATATGTATATATTTATATATATATATATATATATATATATATATATATATATATATATATATATATATATATATATACACATATATTGCGTTCAAAGTAATCAAATCAACTTACTAATATCAGCTAGTTGTTGATTTTCATATTTCCATCTCATTCCTATTACTTTTCACCTTGTGATCTTAGATGTAGTATTTGTATAAAAGGACAAACACATTTTTAAAAAACCCATTGTGTCCCGAATTTCGTTCGCGATTGTACCTACTTATACGTGGTTTCCCTGATAAAAAATAAGGTTGAGTAAGTTTGCGAACACACTCAGCTTCTTTTTTATACCAATGTACATATAATTTATATTATCCTCGTCTTTGACTGTTTAACTAAAGAAGAATATTTTTTTTATTTTACGCATAAAAAAGTGATCTTTTAGTATTGAGAATATAATGCAAAAAGACTGTTATTTTTATATTTTTACTCTCGTAAAATTAGAGTGCTGAATAAAATATTTTTGCCATGGGAATGAAATGACATCGACGCCTCAAGCTTTATATCGTGGGGGCGGATAATTTATTTTATTTTATGATTTGATACAGTCAGTAACATGTGCTACCTGAAAGCTAATGCATACTTAAAAAAATATAGCGTATTCTGGACGAAAATCAAATTATTACACTTCTGTTATATGTTATTAATTAATCTGTAATTTCATCAATATATGTGGGTGTACCAAACATGACCCAGATTTTCATTTTAATTTTTTTCAATTACATACAAAAAGGGAGGTACGTTGAATTTTCATACAAGGTATGCTGATTTCTGAATGCATTTTTTTCCAACAAAGTTTTTTGGTACCATCATCGAACAACAACAAAAAAAATTCCGTTGCCAACAGTTTATAGCACACAGTTTAGATATTGATGTAAAACAATGATTCCTCATTTATTTCTAACAACACGTGAAAATACAAAGGAAATTTACTGGACACGACTGGAACATCCAAACTATCATAAAAATTATAAACTGTTCATCAGACATTTCACTCACGAGCACAATTTTTTTTAAATCTTTCTTATATGTTTTTGTTTGTTTCCGACATGGTACAAAAAGCGCTGGTATTCTCTAAAATTGGGTACTAGTTGTCATATGACATCTATTATCACTAATCGAACATCCGAAATAAGTTAAAAACCATATATAGTATACGTTAAAAAGTTATTAATGACAGGAGTAGTAAAGATGAAGAAACGTTTAGTAAAACGTTATCTGAAGCTTTAACATCAAGCAAAGCATAAAATAAATACGAGTAGTGTGAATAATTGAAGTCCTTAGCCTATGATTATTAAATAAAGTTAGTTAATTGTAGTAACTTGTAATTACAAATATGTTGTTCAAAGGAATAAATATTAGAATATTTTTAAGACATATTATTTCAATACTTGATTTCCCCTCTCAATAAATATTTTATATGATTTATTATGCTCAACGATTTCGGATGTTCAAATTAATGGATTGAGTAGCTAAACTATGAAGCAGAAAGTAAAAACAAATATTATCCGATGAAAACATTTAGTTTGTTTTCTTCTTCCTAATAAAATCTGTATTTTGTGATAACTACCACAATCAACCCCTAGAGAAGTAATACTAAAGGAAATCCTTTAAACAATACAAATGTAAATTATACTTGTATCTTCACATTGAATATATGTATTATGTGTCCTCGCATTCATCCCTTATTTAATTAGCAATGTTTAAAAAGGAAGCTATCGATCTGTTTAGTTTTCTCTGCACGTTCAGACTGAATTAAATAAAAGTAGATTCCCATATAAACAAAACGCCGAAAATGACGGGGACGATTTTTAACGACTTTTCGTGCTGTTGGCATAAAAAATCTCATAACGTAATAGCGAAGATTCATGGCCATAAACGCTTTATTGAAAAGTCGCGTTCTAATAAAACATAAGTATTATAAATATTAAGAAGGCAGTCGACACAAGAAATCCCACAAATTTTATCTTATTTTATTTTTTTGGTGCGTTAGCAGTGATTTTTCACTAATTGAACATTGCATTAAGTTTTTATTTAAGGCCATCAATGGGATTGAAAAAAAAATATTACTGTTGTAGACAGTAAATACTTTTTATTAATACAATAGATTGATGTTAAAGGATTTTTTTTAATAATATAAATATTTATTTATTTTAATTTTACTTTTAAAAAAATGTGTGTTTTTATTATTTACAAAAATACTTCAATTTCATATTATTTATGTGAGCCTAAGCGGCTCATTATAAGAAATAGGTATCAAATTATGGTAGAGTGGGTATTCAGACTAAGGATGTCAAAAGTCCAAATATTTTTGGTAAAAATATCTTTGTTAAACGATTAAATTGAGTCGAATTGATGAGTCGGGTGTTCTGTATCCCGTGTGCTCAAAATCAGTATATACGTATCCCGTTGCATTTTTTAACGCAATTTCCAACGTCAGTAAGTAATATTTTTCTAGTCTTTAATTTTAGCATTTTATCCATGCATGCGTTGCAAAAAGTTGGTTTGAAAAACGCAGCTTTAACAGGTAGTTTTATTATTATACAAATAATTACATTTATTCAAATAAAAAAAACATTATTTAATAAACAAGAATATTTGAAATACCCATACTAAAATGTATAAAACTTGATGGCATTTAGAGGGTCGAGGTCGTAATGCACCAGGTAGCTATATGAAATGGGAATCCCTATCTCATATGGTAATGAAAGCGCTCTAACATTTTCGACACTAAAGGTGTTTTGAAAACTTTGAATAAACTGAACAAATTTTTCCCATTCGCTAACAAAAAAAAATGAGGTTCTGAAAGTCTATAAAAAAAGAATGGCGCTAATTCTCCACCCTCTCCGTCGACGCGGATTTTACGAGTCTTAAAAGTTCTAAAAATATATAAAAGTGAAAACAAATTGAAGCAAAAATACCCTCCCTCGACAATATTTTGCTCCTTTAAAAATCTCAGTAACCTGAAAAAATCTGACTCATTTCTCTCCCCCCCCCCCAACGGTGACATTTATTATTGGATCCAGAAAATTTTTGAACAACCCTGGTAAGCTGTTACTTTTTTTAAATCTCCCCCGAAAGTTTTATATTTAAACTATTCGACAGAAACCTTTCCCATTTTACGTACATTACGTATTTTATATGATTAAATAACAATGAAATAGTTTTTTTTTACAAAAATTAATCTTTATATATTATTAGATTAAAACCAATATTTTTAGCTTTTCCACTTTATTTTTATTTGACCAGCGACCGGGTTTCATCGTTACCGACATCATCAGACTGGTCCAGTCTGATGATGTCGGTAACGACGAAACCCGGTCGCTGGTCAAATAAAAATAAAGTGGAAAAGCTAAAAATATTGGATTTAATCTAATAATATATTAAAAATGCAATTCCATCACGAAGTGTCAGTGGATAATATAAATCTATTAAATTAATCTAATTTTTTCCAAATGAATGTGCAAAAAACTATATTGTTATTTATTTTATTTATTTAAATGCAGTTCCATCAAGAAATGTCTGTACAAAACTTAAATTTTAACGTTTTTTAGTGCTCCCATCTGTATGTTGAAATTTAACAAATAATTTCAAAGTAATCATTTTTTTTTTCTTGTTTAATTGATTTCTTTCTTTTTTCTTCTGGTCTTAAATTAAATCACTGTGTTGTTTTCTGAAAATAAATATGGACGACTTATTAATATTACACGCATCGCTTTTTCATGTCGAAATAAACATGCGTTATTATTATAATTAAATAAATCAACGACAGGTCTTACCTTACAGGTCAACCCAGAGTACCACATTTCAATTACTTCGTATCTGTCGAGATATCATTAAAAAATCTTCATACCAATCTCGTATGACGATTGTCCAATGTTTGCGAGCAAATAATTAAACATACTCAAAATAATTTTACAAATACTCGCACACATTCATGTTCCATGATCGCATACTCACCTCTTACGATCGCCTTATCGTAAGGAAGGTTTAACACGTAATATGTATGTAAGGTTTTTACCGGAGCTAATGTTTTACGATAACCGAAAATTAAGTACTCTGTGTAAACAAGATGCCACAAGATATGGTGGCATATAAATCACTCCGACACTTTGCGGCCGAATAAACCTAATCCATGGACTTAGGCGTGTCCGGATAAACCTTTACGAGTCGATTTTGAAGTCCATTACATTCGAATTATTGACGGTCGGCCGCCAACTGATTTAAACGAGCGTATAAAGAAACCATTATAAAATATTTACACATTCTGAATCCAGATATGAAAAATGTCTGGAATCGATTTTTTGGTTATTTCAATAAACTTGTGATGCCGTGAAAAAACTTGATTGAGATTTTAAAATATTTTCAGGCAGACTCGAATTTTATTTCAAAATCAGCGAGAATGATAAGGACATATTTTTTTGGGTGAAATAATTTCTTTTATTTGTGACCGTAACAATCTACTTGAATTTTATAGATTTCACAAGATTTATACAAGTCCATAATTTAAAAAAAATATTGTATTGTTTTTTTTCCTTTTTTTGTGAAATATATATTTTTAAAATTATAGTCCTCTTAAAAATGAATATAAGGAAAACGCTAATGTCATAAATCTGTTAAATATGTACGTACATGTACATTTATTCATAAATTTATATACAATAGACTAATTTTATTGATAATACACATCTGAGCCTTGCATTCATTGCTCATTCACCAATCGAACATCTATCATATGTCGTTCTGAGAGATCGCATTTCAACTGCATTCATAATAATATTTCATTATTTAGAAAATAAAACTAGAACTTTATTTTTAACCGCCTTTACTTTTGCTACTTTTCTCCAACCGGTTTCGACAAGTACCTTGTCATCTTCAGGGATGGGCATGTACATATTTAATAAAATGTGCCACAAATTATCTGCCAAAAGGATTAAAGAAAATATTTCATTCATTTATGTATAATAATTATACTATCAACAAACATAAACAATAAATAATAAGTGTAAGTCTCTCTCCAAGCACAAGAGCTTAGTTTCTTTATTTGAGAGAACTGCGTTTAAATTTTGAAGATTGTTAAAGTAGAAATGCTTAGAAAATTAATTAAAATTATAAGAAAAACTTTTATTACCATTTAAATAATAGAAAAATAATTTCCAAAAAAAATTGTTATTTATACATTTCTTGGGAGAACTGCAATTTAAAAAAAAAAAAAACAAAAAGTATGTAAGTATATAGTTTTTTTTAAGTTTTATTTTATTTGGCTAGTGACAGGATTTTACCAAGATCATCAAATAGGTGGGAGGCTAGACAAAAATCTTTGTTGTATTACACAACAAGGCAGGGGTTGACAACCACGATTTATAATTATTTTGTTCTGAAATTATGAAATTAAATTGAGTCAATTTAAGTAGTGTGGTGTTATTTGTTATTTGTTAGGTGACGTGACCTATCGTTTCGCATAAGTGGTGACCTTCATTGCTTTAGCTAATTAGATTGAACACGTAAGAGAGATATGGGTTAATTACATCGCGTGCGTGAAACTCCATCCAAAAATAGGCAATTATTTTTATCAGACTCAAAATAGCTAACTATCAGATACCTCGCCCTGTGAAATAATTTCAAACTGTAAAATATTACGCAACGATACTTAAAAGGTTAACTCACCGTTGTTATTATGAACTTAAATGACTGCCGATAACGTTCCTACTTTTTACTAAAAAAATAATTAAAATTTCAGAACAAAATTGGATTTGAAAATGACAATACATTTACATCTTTTACGTCTCAAAATAGATGGAGAAGAATATTGAAGTAAATCCCCACACCTCCATATTCTTCATCTTTGTTAAGTTGTCAAAAATGTAACCTTATTTAAATTTATTGGCATGCCTTGATAAATCAATTTCCTTTGAACGCGGTGAACTTACATAATGGTTTCGTATGCTGATTTGTATGCAAGAATAAATTATTATAATACAGCAGAGTCTCGATTATCCGACCCAAACCGGCCGCGGCAGGGTCGGATAAGTGAAAAAAATCGGATAACATGGAAAATGATAAAAACGACATTGAAATGTGTTAATTTTATATGTACATGTAACATAACTGAATGTAACGAACTAAAACATCAAAATGCACTTACGGCAAAGTAATAAAACATGTTTTACATTAGGTACATACTCACATACAATGTAGTGAACTACGAAACTAAACTTCAGCTTGGGTAAAAAAAAGTCCGTGATTGTCTTACGGGTAGGTCGGATAACCGAAGGTCGGATAACCGATACTCTACTGTGTTATAATAATATATTCTTGCATATTCCATATTCTTCATCATTTATGTTGAGATGTCAAAAATAATGTAATATTTGTAGTGTGTTTTGATTTTAAATTAATGAAGCGGAAAATGGTTGTACAGGGGCCGAGCTTTTGGAGCTTATTTGCCCTTTACCCGTCTATACACACAAAGCTAAAACGGATATTACAACCACAAGCTATTACACCAACTTCTCCCGCTGCGACTAATCAAAACATTTGTTCAGTAAACCTCCATTCTTCGGAAATTAAATCCTACTGTACTCGCTAATCCCACGAACCAACAAATACAAATCTCTTTTAACGTCAATCCGTCATTTTATGTCCTCGGCTTCCGGTTTATAAAATTACAATATGTGTACACGATGGTACCAATATTTTAGGAAGTCACAAAATGATATAAGCGCCTAGGTTTGGTATTACGTATAACATACTCGTAGTATAATACTAGGGCTTTTTTTAAAACATAAAAGGTCCTGGAACTCACTTCATATCAAGCTTTTTACTATTTATTTATTTTAGGTACATAAATAAATATTTTTTAAAAATATTTTTTGAATTATATGTATTGCGGCTCTTTTGGCATAGCCTAAATAAATAATACAATAAAGATTTTTTAAACTACTAAAATTTATAAAATTTTAAAAATAACCTCCAGAACAGAAGTCAAACCCCTTTACCACCACACTACGGAAGCGGACAAGAATAATAAAAACAAATTAAAATGAAATATTTCTACATTACTTTATACTTCTTTTGCCACGCACTGAAGTCGTGCACAGAACACCGCGTGAACTTGATAATATGAAGGTGATGATCAGTTCTGTGCTCTGGATACATGGATACAGGAATGGAATATATTTTATAGGATGCAGATGAACTTTACTGCTGCATATTAAAAAAATGGAGGAGGAATAGTAGGTAATATATGAGAGAATAATGTGAATAGCTAGAGTACTGTGTAATATATACGACGCCATTGAAGATTAGTAATTTTGAAGAACAATATATAAATCATGTCAAGAATAGACTAACTAACCATCAAGAACGCCACACCATTCTATCTTTGCAAACATTCTTCGCCTCTTCCACGTTCATGCATCTCCTGATACATACCCGCCGATTGTTTCGACCTGACCGCTTTCGAGTATTTGGCATATCTGATTGTGCCAAGTTTTAAGAATAGGGATGACGAAAAGTGCAATGTTTAAGCTTGAAAAATCGTCAAGTTGAACATTATGTCATAGTATTTTTTCTGTATTATCTGATAAAATAAAAATAATTTTCCAAAAAAAAAGAAAATACCCTACTTGAATTACGAGCTTAAGTCACAGAATGCATTAAACTCGTGGTATGTTTGAATTATCACTATGATGAAAAATTCCGGTGGTCCTAATTTCGTAGTCTTTCCTGTTAAAACAGCCACAACTCATTAAAAAAAACTGTTTCATCATTTTCGTAAATAGTCGCGTATATTTTATAACAACGTTTTCCATTGACCTCAAATATATTATTACTTTTTTAAAAATGTATAGAAAACGTTTTATATATTTTTACCTTCGTGTGGTTGAAGGTTGCATCATATTGCCATCTATTGTTGAAATATCCTTACATTTCATTTCAAATGAAACAAAATATATGGATTGGCGATTATAAATGCCAACAGATGGCAGTAAAGTAAAAACGAAACCATACACGTTATCATCCATATCCATGTGTTAAAATAATGAACGTAATATTGATGCTAAGAACTGTGCGTTTGAATATTTAACATTACTTCTAGACTTCTCTTTTCTAGCGACTTAGACAATTTGAAACCCATTTTCGATGAAACCAACTTTCAGGATTAGATCTCGGAATGAATGCAATCTTTTTATATGTGAAATCCTTCGTTTGTAAATTCCATTACACCTGAATTTTCTGCAGGTATATTTATTGTGGAATAAATCAACATTTTTCAGAGTTAACAATATTCTGTGTATGTCTAAATGTTTGTATGCTAATTGACCCTTCCTTTGAATATTATTATAATCCATAAAAAGAAATCAATCAGAAAAAAAAACATTGAATTGTATTTTGCTTAGTATACTTGTACCGAGTTGCCCAAGTTTTACATCTAAGAAATATTTTTCTTTTTGGAAATTTTAATACAATGAAATACATGTGAAATATATAAACCTATTAACCTCAAATTGACAATTAGTGCCTTATAATCGCATAGGGCAATTGTCCACTACCCGGAATTTGAGCGTCCGGCGTCCGGTTTTGAAAAATGAAAGCGACTACGACAGTTTAGCTTGATCGAATGTACGCGCAACGTATTCACGCACCGATTATGAGCATCGTTCCGAAAAAATATGGACAAAAGCACTTGCCAATCCAATCGTCGTTTTAAAACGCTAACTGACGTGCCGGACGGTAACATTCCGTGTAGTGGACAATCGCTCTAAATGTATGTTCTTCTGTGTGTCATGTCAGGTCCCCCTGGCGTCTACTATCACTTTAAAGTAATTTTCCTTGTCTTGAGCAGCTCTGAACAGCACCTCGACAGTTCTGATCCCCATCCAATTTTTTATATTCCAGATATATCTCCTAGCGGAGATCTTTTTATGACCACACCGCGTCGATATTCTATTTTGCCTTTTATGATAAGGTGCAATAGCTTGTACTTCTCTCCTCTAAGCACATGCCTCAGATAGGACATCTTTCGGACTTTGCAATCAGTTAGAAACTGTATTCCTGCTCTTGCTGTTTGGAGCACATTCACATTACTGACCATATCGGTCTATGGAATCCGTAGCATTCTACAATGTAGCCTCATTTCGATTGCTTCTAATACATTATGTTACCATTAAATGTTCACAAGAAAATGGTTAATACTTTCAAAAGAAAAGAAAAAAAACATGTTTAAAAAAAAATGTTTTATTAATTTATGCAAATTATTTACAATATCTATCAGCTTTCATTTTGCTTCTTCTATCCAATAAAGTTTCGTGAAGGTTTCCTTCATCCTGGGCTTTTTTCAAATCCTTTCGGTCGTCGGAATTAACTCGCAGCTTCTTATCTTGAAACTTCTGGAACTTCTTCCTAAAATAGTTAAAGCAAACATGAAAATTTTATAAAAAAGATAAAGCAAACATGAATATTTCGTAAAAAAAGATAAAGTCAACATGAATGACTTGTAAAATAGATCAGGCAAACATGAACATTTAAAAAATGTTGTGTAAAATATCATTTTTATCTTCGCAGTGTTGCCATGTTAATAGCATGAAGGCAAGGTGATCAGTCCTGCGCTTCAGGTTCTAGTAAAGAGTGATATGAAAAAATATAAGAGTGAAAAATCACATATATTTATTCTGACCTTAGAGAATTGGAACAGGGACCTCCAGCACACTAGCCAAACGGACTAACCCCTATATTTCAGAGGTGTACAAATACACTCATACGGACAACAATTCATCATTCATACCCTAATACGCACCCGATGATGCATAGGGCACTGCATCATATAAACGCAGAGTTATCTTGACCGTTAACACATGAAGGAAAGGTGATCAGCCCTCCGCTTTAAAAACCGGTCCAATTGAATAAATACCACAATGAAAAAATCACATATATTTAGCGAGTGTTTTTGTCTAGAATTTTCACTCATGAATTACATAAAATTATAGTAACTTTAAACATAAAGAGTAAATCACTCACGAGTAGGCATAGGCTATGAGACTTTAAAAGTTGAAGCCTGAGTAGGGTCATGATAAGCGGTGTTGCATAAGCCGTAGCTAGATTTCAGAGTTACTTGGACGTTAGGTAATTTAAAAAAAATCACTTATATTTATTTGACCTCCCCCTGGTAATCGAACCCGGGACATCCAGTACAGTAGCCGAGCGTGCTGACCATTACACTACGGAGGCAGATACTTAATTATTCAACTACGACTAAATAAAACTTCTGAATGCATATTTAAATATTTGAACGTACACATAGTTGATTTCAATTTCATCTATATTTCCTTGTTCTTCTACAGGAACAAGAGGCATGGTATCCACTTCTCGGCTGGCTAAAGACCTGATGGAACAATGTTCTTCCGGGGTAACTTTGTCTCTCACAGCAACCAGTGAATCCTCATCCAAGGTGACTGACATAAACTTTCCCAAAGAGCTTAAGATGGCCATTTTACCTGAAAAAACAATACATTACAATAATTTATAAATATCCTTCTAAAACACTTTACAATTATACTTCTACAATACTTTACGCTAGAACTAAGTCAATACGGATGTTCGATTATGGGCAGAATGGTGAATATTACAGTGTACCGCAGAACGGGGCTACTTGAACTTATGTGTTACTTGAGCCCAGTACAAAAAAAATATTTAGATCGATGTATCGATCGAAGTATCGTGACAATAAGTGTCACCTGTCAGGGAAACAATGAATCATGTCGATACGTTCATTATTGTAGACCAAATACAGATTTAATAAAAAAAAATTGTAGTGGGCTCAAGTAACACGTCAAAGTTCAAGTAGCCCCGTTCTACGGTACTTAAACCATTTCACAATAAAGCTCTATAACTTACATCTATTATCCATAAAATCATAAACCAACAGAACTTTTTAAAAAGAGATATTAATAACTGGATAATGGAGGTGGATATGAAATATATTGCGTCAATCGGCCATATCACCCAAGAGTGTATGATTCATGGAAAGGTAAAATGTAACAAATACTCATGAAATACATAGAATAGAATTTGTCTACAAAAAAACATCAATTGTAAAACAACTGATTTCAGATTTCCAGGATTCCACTATTATTATATTATTTGCGTACAATATTGATTTAGGTTTTATTTTGATAAATTATACTTTTTTATAAATCATGGTGTATGTTACGTTGTAAATAAATAACATGAATTATTAATAAAAGACAATTTTAGCGCGTAAGCTCAGTTGAAAAGACGTGTGGAGGATAGAGACGGGTGAAGTCTGACCATGAAGAACGCAAACCAATCGTCACACAGATTGTAACCCACAAAGAAAAAAAGATAATTGATAAGATAGGTGCTGTGGCGTGGTTGGGTAGACTCTCAACTGTAAAACTGGCATCGCGGGTTCGATTCCCGCCAATTTTAAAATAAATTTATTTTCTTTACAACATATTGAGTGTGAAGAAGAATATGGAAGTCTGGGCATTTACGGGGCTGACGACCGTTATAGGCTGGTTTAAGTGATGACTTTATACACGTGTAACATTCACCAATTCTACCCATTATTGACAACCACACTACTCAAATTCTTGGAAGTTCTATATACATGAACCAATTTTGAAACATTGTTCTTGAATCACTAGAAATTACTAGAAACATCTATATAATTTCTATATAATATATATAGAACTTCCAAGAATTTGAGCCAGCCAGCCTATGACGGTCAGCCAGCCTATGACCAGCCAGCCTATGACCAGCCAGCCTATGACCAGCCAGGCTTAAACCAGCCTATGACGGTCGTCAGCCCCACAAATGCCCAGACTTCGATATTCTTCTTCGTCTTTGATGAGATGTAAAAAATAATATGAAATTTATTTTCAATTGGTTTGAGTATGTGTGAGGTGTTTTTCACATATACCTTCCCTATCCTTACTTTTCTACCTGCAGGCAAGCCTTGGAGTCTTTGCGGGTTATTCCATTGAAGAAAAAAAAGGTAACTTACCATCTTCCCAAATTGGTTCCCATTGCTCCAACGCCCCTACAGCGTCTGCTCTTCCAGTCACCACTCCATCCACATTGACGCTCAAATACTTCCCGTATCCGGACTTCAGCGCCACTTTGGTTTCACCGACACCGAAAGCGGTGAATATCTCTTCAGGCGCTGGGCCGTCGCCCTCGTTGTGCGGGGCACCGAGGGTGAAGAGACCATTGTCCAGGGAAGTGATATAGGTCCTGTTTCCGAACTCTATGGCAATGTTGCCAGTGACATCTTCAAGCCGCTCCACTTTCCACCACCCGCCGTGAGTAGTAGTGTCAGGATTCTGAACGGGAGTTTCAGATTCCCGATCACGTTTAGATTTCTTATGTTTCCTTTTCTTTGACCTAAAACAACATTACACAATAAGCTGAATTTACAAATGCCATAAATTCACCCAAGCGTAGGGTTTACTCTAGTCCCTTATAAAAACTTTTTTTTTAAATGGAAAAAAGAAATATTTGTGATTTTATTTACAAAAATACTTCATTTTCATACTATTTCTGTGAGACTATGTGGCTCATTATTAGAAATAGGTATCAAATTGTGGTAGAGTGGGCTCGAACCGAGAAACTCTGACTCAAGAGTCCGCGACACTGACCACAACCCGACACATTCATTCATATTTTATATTATTTATTGATTCGGCATTAACTTTGTGGAATGACATGATTATTTTAATAAAAATTAAACACTTGAATAATCCACTTAATTGAGTTTTATTTTTATTTACGACTTGTTTCGAAAACGACAATTGTTTTCATCTTCTGAAAAATTATGAAAACAATTGTCGTTTTCGAAACAAGTCGTAAATAAAAATAAAACTCAATTAAGTGGATTATTCAAGTGTTTAATTTTAATTAAAACATTCTTATTTTGGTTTCTAGCCTATGCCACAAATCCAGCTCTCATTATGTTTTATCAACAGTGGTGGGATGTTAAATGGTAATGTTAACACATTATTGTCGGGCGAATCTAAAGGGTAATTAGTGCCAGAAGTCGGCATTTTTTACGTATTTTGAAATTTGTTCATAAATTGTCACACGTCAGAAAATATTTGATATATAATGATGAATGTTTCTGGGTAATATTCACCATACCCAGTAGCGTAAAACAGATGTTTTGTTGGATACATATATTTTTTATGGAAAATTTATTCATAAAATACAAATATATTTTATAGTTTTATAACACACTCTCATAGTTTATCAAATTTAAACAAAACTATTCCTTAAAAATATGTAGTCAGAAAAATAACAGAAGCAGTGTCAAACAATATATCCAATGCTTACTTTGATTCATGGCCCTTCAAAACCAATTTTCCTCTTTTTACAGTGTCATACTCTGACATTTTGAGTTATTTCCAAAATACAATATATTGTAGTTTATATCTGTAGATCTGCAAAAATATATATAATTATTAACAGGGATATTGTTGTTTTCCAATGGAAGTAGTTCGAAAATGTTTAAATAACCGTCAAAGTACTCTTGAGGTTAGTGTTTGTAAAGATGCTTGCAAATTTCAAGCACACATTACTAACAATATATTAAAGCTTGTCATTAAGACATGAGGTTGGTTGTTCAGTGGATATTAGGCAAATACGAACTTTCTGCTTTAGAAAGATAAAACCAAGAGATAAGTTGAAAATAAATCAAAACAAACTTCACCAAAAAATAGCAGAAAGCTCCAAACAATAACATAAACTGTATAAACTATAAATCTCTCATTATGTAGAAAATGACAGGTGATAGAATAAGCATAGCGTTCGGAAACTAAATACGATCTTTTAGCGAGTGAGAAATACACACTTTTTTTAAAATAGTCTATGGCATATATTTTTGACGACTGACAGCACACAACAAATGTTTGACGTTTTGACTTGTTTTTCTGTTTTGACAGCAGAAAACTGATAACTATTTGAGTCGTTGAGTATATTATATTTGATCATACGGTTTGTGTCAAATGATAAAAATCACCTCTTTACCTGCGAATTACAATGGTATCTTGCTCTGTGACTTCATGTGAAAATACATCAACGGTGGTAAAGCACAAGAATGGTGTGTCATTTCACAGGTGAGTAAATTGAGTAGGTAGAAAAGAGTTTAATCATTTTACCAACGATAATCGGTCATTATTATTCTTTGTTTTCTGGGATATGTTTTTCCTTATTGAGGATTATTTAAACAATATATGATAAGATTATTGACTCTGTTATAGGATATTTTGAATTGTTCTGGGGTGGTATTACAAACAAGTTAACTATCCAGTGTTGATAAATTGAACTTTCTTGTACTTTATTTCTGACTGTTGACCATTTTAAAATAGGACATTCAGTATCGTCAGGATGAGATTGCCTTAAAAAATCCTATTTATTTTTTGGCAAATAGAAAAAATATACTACACCGCATATCGCTCATTTGGTGCAACAATGGCGTAGTGACATGTTTTTAAAACAAGTTAAATATGTCAAAATACGTGGAAAAACTATTTACATCGGGAGAAACATCGACAGAATTGATTTTCTGGTGAAATGCTGCGAGATGGCGCGAGTGTCATTGTAGAATTGAGTAAAATAGCACCATTTCTGTTGCTATGACATCTCCTGTTATATTTCCATAAGTCTAATTACGCCGTTGTTGCACTAAATGAGCGATATATAAAAGGTTGGTAATTGAGGCCTTAGTTTGTTAAATACATTTTTTATCTTGGCTCGAATAAACAGTAATAAAAAATCCTCAAAAGAGATGTAAAATTTAAATATTTGTATTTATGTTTTATCTATTTACTTTTGTCTTTTTCGTTTCAGATTTCCTAGAGATATTTCACAAAGATTGGCTTGGCTGAAAGGAATAAACAGAAGAGATTGGAAACCAAGTAAATTTAGCGTTATTTGTTCTGAACATTTTGACGAGTCCTGTTTTAAACTTACTCCCACTGGTCTTAAGATATTGAAGAAATATGCAGTGCCATTCATTCCACCTGATGAAAATGTAAATGTTTATTTTTATTCCATAATATTTATTCTCTGTACCATATACATACATAGATTTTTTATTTTATTTTTACCAAGTAAATATCACTATTTCTTAAAATCTATTGTGACACGTGTTTCCATGCATTCTGCGGTATCTTTCATCATTTTCAAACACTGTACTGTTTGAAAATGATGCGGAAAACATCGAAACATGTCGATCACTCCTTTCAAGAACGTCATAAATCAAAAATCGTCAATTTTCAGTTGTGCATGTTTTCGGAATGCCCAGAAAATGTACTATATCCCAGCAAAAGAGGTATATTTTTAACTTAATATTTACCCGCTACAGGGCAGAAAATGTTGTTTTTGCATTTTGAAGAAAATGTATTGTTTAATTATTTTTTTAAATATACTAAATATGTTTCAAATGGAGAAAAACCTTAAGGTTTTACCTAAAAAGATCTGTTGCACAGTAAGAAGTTCAATAAGTGGCATGATATTTATTATTAATAGATTGTGTTACATTTTTAAACTTTAAAAACGTTCTCCTGAAAAATCAAGTTTTTTGATTTATGACGTTCTTGAAAGGAGTGAGCGATGTGTCACAATAGATTTAAGGAAATAGTGGTATTTACTTAGCAAAACTTAAATTAAAAATTGATAGATTTTACCACAAAGTAACTGCTGAATTAGATTTTTTAACTTGTGATATTTTTACATTTTAGGAAAACACGGTCGATATTGATATGTCTAACGATGAAGCGTTTGGATCGGACGTTGATGATTTTATAACAAATTATGCTATCCGTGAACGAAACCTTCAGAGCAAAATAAAAGCTCTAGAAGAAATTTGTGCAGAATTAAAGAAAAAGGTTAAAAACTTAACGCAAACTAAACGACGGTACCAAAGAACTTGCGTATGCAGTAAACGAGTGATTTTAAAAAAAGAAGCAAAAGAAACTAAAACAAAGAGTAATAAATACGAGTATTTTGATTAAAATTTTCTAGAATTTAGAGGATATTTCTCAAATTTCATCCCCTCAAGGAAAACACCTTTATGTTAGGAGTGTGAATGACCCTGTCGATAGTAGTCAAGACCCAGTTTTTGATATTTCAATGATGTTCGCATGAAAATATTTTATGAACTTTTTTCTTATTTGGCAAAAATGTGATGAAAATTAAATGCTAGTACAAACTCACCATTTTCAATGCCAGGATTATTAAAAAGAATTTCAATAAAATGACTCATAAGAAATTAATTAAAAATCTTGTGAAGATTGGAAATTATTTTAATTTTATTTTAGCACAATATCCGATATGGATTTATTAAATCATTGACTCATATTCAATCATTCTATGAGGCAATTTTGTGTGGAGGGAACCTGGAGGATTTCCTGCTTCTGAATGCATCAATCACTAAATCTTGGAAAATAATACTGCCAATCCGATATTTTGTGCTATTGTTATAATTTGTATTGAGAATATTGATGTGATGTGATTACTTATGACCATACGATAAATAAATGTGGCAATTTGACAAGAATTAATTAATGATAACAATTGATTCACATGAAAATGTGCAATAATATAAAATGCACACTTATGCTCTCTGAATGATATAATAATATAAAATGCACACGATGCACAGAAACCAACGTAATTTTGAAGGATTGAGAAATTCATTCCACAGATTACGCAAGGACCAATGTGATTATGTATAGGTTTTGGACCACAGTGCAAAAGTTTTCAGCCAATTTTGATACTTATTTGAAAATACAGTCCCAAGTTGAATATGTTAAATATAATTTACTTTATTTCCAAGAAATAAATAAATAGCTATTAAAACGATGAGATTGATTTTATTTCTACTGTAAGATTGCACATTTTGTATGTTTCAAGTGTTGAACTACAAATAGATATATATCTTCTTTTTTTTTTTTCTGGTTCACTCCACTCCACTCCTAAGTGGAGCATATGACAAATATAAGAGGTCTCCAAGTGAATATCACGCGCCATCTCATTTGCTTCCTTCCAGGTCAGTCCAGCATCCCGAAGTTCCGAGTATAGTCGGTGAATTGTCTTAAGCATTCTTCTGAGGCGCTGGAATTCTCGGGGTAGGAAAAAGAGACATGAGGTGTTAATGGTCACAGGTTGCATATCTAATATTTATTTAATATTACCCTGGACTGGTAATAATAATATCACCTTTCCTGAATGTGTAAAAGATCAAGAAAACACTGGGTTTATATGATGTAGTGCCCTATGCACTATCGGGTGCTTATAAGGGTTTGAAGAAAAAAAAGCCATATTTATGAGATTTTTATAAATTGTCCATAGAAGCGTCATTCTCATGAAACTAGTTGTGTAAATTGAATAAAGAGTTTATTTTGTATGTTAAAAGCATAAGCATTAATGAATGATAAGGATGATTAATGAATGAATGAATGATCGATTATTATGATTGCCCATTAATGAATGAATGATAAAGAGTTTATCAGAGATCTGATAACACACTAAGGACGGTTTTTTACGCCTGTGGACTGCTGGTGACGGGATGTGATAATTGTGCGCATATAGTACAGACCTTAACAAAGAGATTGGTACATAATATTTGTTACAACTAATGGTACTGGAACTTGATGATGAGGAAGACGGAAAAGCACAATCAGAAACAAATATTTATTTTGGCAAATTATGAGGGTGATTCTGAGAAATTGGTTTCGTTAATTCTTAGAAATAAGATGCATACAATAATACAAAAAGATTTTAATCACCCCTGAAATATAAGACAATGTCTATCCACTGCCTAGGCCAAGTTGTGTTCTCAGTATCGAAATGAAAATAATATATAAAATAATACATTTGGTTAAATCCGAGAAGGCACATGTGTGAGCTATGAAGGAAAGAACATGTCACAACTCGTGTAAAGAAATCCATAAAATATGTGAATATCTCCAAGAATCTGTAAAGATGATAAACGATTGCTCCATATATTAAACAAAACTACGCAGCTGAATGATAGACACTGGGAAACGGGATTATTTTGGAAGGAGGAAAATAATTTTCTGCCCGATAATTTGCAGATGTCTATAGATAGACTTATTACTTTGGAAAAACAGATGTAGCTAGTAAACAGATGTAACAGATGAAATTTATAACTATCTCTTTCAACCATGTCGAAAGAAAACATAAAAAAGGTTGATTGAAAATGCGTCTGTCTTTGTCTGTTATCCACAGTGCCTTGAATCTCTGCGGTAATTTATTTACTAGCAAAGATAATAGCTCTGGATTTAACGATCTTAGTAAAACTAAATTTTTTTACTTTGCAGCAAAATTTAATAATAGTATCAGACCCGGCCTTTTCCTCTAATTTATTCAAATTCAGTATTTCAAATAATGTGCTCTCTGTCACCGAAAATGTTATCTTATGTTGTTACTATTTCGTACACATTACTCGGCGACATCAGTAGTGATGACACAGCTTCGCGAGCTTCCCCTTTAAAGATTCTGCAGATGGCACAAGTTTTCTTCGTTAGATAGATATTTTATAGATTGAGGTTGTATTGTTAAAAATCCCTTTATATACTATCCATTCCATTGGATTTCCGGTAAATATCGGTAGATCAGACGATAACCTTGGCCCAGGCGACTAAAATGACAATGCCTTACCTATATACAATTTAGTGAGACGATCTTCATTGATATGAAGCTTTGGAATATTGGGTGATGACTGCAGCTTGTAATGTGTTGGCTGAGGTGGGCAGCACTGCTCTGGAAGTTGGAAAGACGGTATCCATGGCTGCCCAGATGGCGGCAGCAGAGATTGCGGCCCCAAGGGTGGCATCACATATTGCGTTCCCAACGGCGGCAATACAGATTGCGGCCCCAACAGCGGCATTACAGGTTGCTATCCCAACGGTGGCAGCACAGATTGGCAGCAACAGGAAAGGTAAAAATACCCTTCCCGTCCTTAAGCATCAATCGACCAAACGGGTAGAAATACCTTTGCCATCCATAGTGTGTCAAGTTATATAAGCATATAAAAAAGTAAAACTAGCAAATTTATTGATTAGATGTATATTTGTCATTTATACATTGCTTAGTGCTTGGTTTCCTTAATAATGATCTGAAATGGGGTAATTGTAGGTAATTCCTAACAAACTTGTATGCAGTTGGAGAGTATAAATATAATTTAATAGAAAACTTCTTCATGGCGTCACTATATCGTCTCTGTTTTGGTTTCACTTTGTTATTTTTGTATTGATGTCTGAAAAGTTCTGCAGAAAATCCATTGAAATTCTCCTTGAGCACATGTTTTATTTTGTCAGATCTCTTATTCTCACTTTTGAGTTTACAAATAAGCTTTCTCATTTTTAACATTTTTTCATTTCGCCTTTTTAATTTTTGTTGGAGTAGTTTGACTTTTCGACGCCATGATTCTTTGGTTACCAATAAGTCAGGAATATCAAACAGTATTGTTTGGGTAGACATTGTTTTAACATCCAGCTTGCATCCCTTTCCTTGGCTTTGTAAGACTTGTAATGATTCCTAAAATATGATAAAGTTGAAGTTAGTAGGGTTAAAGTCAGTAAATCACAGTAAAAATATTAATTATGTAAAAAATTATAGTATAGAATACAGAAATTTTTTTAAAATTTTTTCTTTATTTTAAATTCTTTTGCAACATAATATAAAATGCAAATACAAAAAATTTATATAAAATATAAATACAAAAAAAGATCCCACAAAGGCATTGCCTGTGTGTGGGTATACAATATAATTTAGGTCATAGTAAAGAGCACTGGCAAGAATACAATAGATATTATAAGATGCAGAACTAGAATAATAGTGTTTATATAAAATACAAAATACTTGACAAATAGAAAACAATAATAAAATTTAAAAAAACTAAAAAATAAATTTAAAATCTTAAAAAATAAAAAAGGTGAAAACGTAAAAAGTTAAGTAAAATGATGATACGTCAACAAGAAAAAAGAGCTTAAACTTCCTGAAATAATTGGTTGGAAGGAAAAGATGAAGTTCTTTTAAGCATGATTTTAATAATTAGTTTTTAAAATAATAATAAATATTTTAATGCATGCTATTCTTCTTCTTTTAACCCTTAACCGCACCCTATGGTGTATAGAGCACTACATCATATTGACACAGCGTTATATTGATTGTTACTGACATGAACGCAAGGTAATCACTCCTGCGCTTTAGTGAACAGTCCAGGGTAGTATTAAATAAATATTACGGTGTAAAATCCAACATTTATTTTCATCCCTCCCTTGGAAGTCTGCATAGGGGGAGCAAATCTCAGGAGAAAAAAAACAGTTGAACATAAATTAGTATTTATGTAAAAGCCCTTTAATATAATTCAAAATACCCTTTAATCTCTTTGTTCTTTATTTTTTTTTATTTTATAATTTTCTTTTAATAAAAAAGGGAAATATTTGTATTTTTATTATTTACACCAATATTTAAATTTCTCTGAGCCTAAGCAGCTCATTATTAGAAATAGGTATCAAATTATGGTAGAGTGGGTTCGAACCGAGAAACTCTGACTTAAGAGTTCGCGACATTAACCACGGGACCACAACCCGACTATTGACATGAAAAATATTAATTAAAACAAGAATGTTGCTAAACGGAAGTTTAACCATGGTGGTATTTAATAGCCTTGTGAGTTTATAAAAAAAATATATATATTTATATGAGAAGTAGGTATTTCAAATTTGTGACAATTATCAAAATCGACTCGAGATGAAAAAATTGTCTAACCTTTCTTTTCTCTCCGGGACTTGCCTCGAGCATGTCGTGTTTGAGATTTTCGGATTCTGTCGATATTATTTTATTGCAGTAACGATGGGTGAGTCTTGATTCTGTTATAACATTATCCTGAAATAACATTTAGGAGTAATTATTTTGTGCATTATTAACCCTAGATTACAGGACATTTCGCTCACTCCTTTCAAGAACGTCATAAATCAAAAATCGTCAATTTTCAGTTGTGCATGTTTTCGGAATGCCCAGAAAATGTACAATATCCCAGCAAAAGAGGCATATTTTTAACTTAATATTTACCCGCTACAGGGCAGAAAATGTTCTTTTGCACTTTGAAGAAAAGGTATTGTTTGATTATTTTTTTTAAATATACTAAATATTTTTCAAATTGAGAAAAAACCTTCAGGTTTTGCCTAAAAAGATCTGTTGCACAGTAAAAAGTTCAATAAGTGGCTTGATATTTATTTTTAATACATTGTGTTATATTTTTAAACTTTAAAAACGTTCTCCTGAAAAATCAAGTTTTTTGATTTATGACGTTCTTGAAAGGAGTGAGCGATGTGTGAAATTTATGACAAACATACAATTTGTGGGGAGCACGAGGCAACACATGTACAGAATGAAGTGATAACAAACATGTATCTTAGTTTTTTACCAGTATTTTATGTTTGAATTTTATATAAAGTTCTCAAAAAACATGTTGCATTTATTTTAAATTTTGTAGTAAACATTTTTCATAAAATCTAGTGAGTCTTGATTCTGTTATAATATTATCCTGAAATAACATCTAGGAATAATTATTTTGTGCATTATTAACCCTAGATTACAGGACATTTGTGAAATTTATGACAAACATACAATTTGTGGGGAACACGAGGTAACACATGTACAAAATCTAGTGATAAAAACATGTATTTTAGTTTTTACATGCATTTTATGTTCGTATTTTATATAGAGTTCTCGAAAAACATGTTGCATTTATTTTAAATTTTGTAGTAAACATTTTTGATAAAATCTAGTGAGTCTTGATTCTGTTATAATATTATCCTGAAATAACATCTAGGAATAATTATTTTGTGCATTATTAACCCAAGATTACAGGACATTTGTGAAATTTATGACAAACATACAATTTGTGGGGAACACGAGGTAACACATGTACAAAATCTAGTGATAAAAACATGTATTTTAGTTTTTACATGCATTTTATGTTCGTATTTTATATAGAGTTCTCGAAAAACATGTTGCATTTATTTTTAAATTTTGTAGTAAACATTTTTGATAAAATATAGTGAGTCTTGATTCTGTTATAATATTATCCTGAAATAACATCTAGGAATAATTATTTTGTGCATTATTAACCCTAGATTACAGGACATTTGTGAAATTTATGACAAACATACAATTTGTAGGGAACACGAGGCAACACATGTACAAAATCTAGTGATAAAAACATGTATCTTAGTTTTTACATGCATTTTATGTTCGTATTTTATATAGAGTTCTCGAAAAACATGTTGCATTTATTTTAAAATTTTGTAGTAAACATTTTTGATAAAATATAGTGAGTCTTGATTCTGTTATAATATTATCCTGAAATAGCATGTAATAATTATTTTGTGCATTATTAACCCTAGATTACAGGACATTTGTAAAATTTATGACAAACATACAATTTGTGGGGAACACGAGGTAACACATGTACAAAATCCAGTGATAAAAAAATGTATCTTAGTTTTTACATGCATTTTATGTTCGTATTTTATATAGAGTTCTCGAAAAACATGTTGCATTTATTTAAAAATTTTGTAGTAAACATTTTTGATAAAATATAGTGAGTCTTGATTCTTTTATAATATTATCCTGAAATAACATCCAGGAATAATTATTTTGTGCATTATTAACCCTAGATTACAGGACATTTGTGAAATTTATGACAAACATACAATTTGTGGGGAGCACGAGGCAACACGTGTAAAGAATGTAGTCATAACAAACATGTTTCTTAGTTTTTACATCTATTTTATGTTCGTATTTTATAAAGAGTTCTCGAAAAACATGTTGCATTTATTTTTAAATGTTTGTAGTCAACATTTTTGATAAAATATAGTTTTTTCTTATGGTCGTACATTTTACGATAGTCCCATATTAAGGTAGATGGAAACGAGTACTGTAGTCTAGGGTTAACATAAATATTAGCTTGTAAGAATGAGAAACAGGTGAAGAATACGGCTGTCCAAATTTAAAACACAGTAAGGGATATTTTTTTGTAGTAGTTTTTTTTTGCATTTTTGGACTAAGTAGAGTCTACTTAGTCTATAAATACAAAAAAAACTACTACAAAAAAATGTCCCTTACTGTGTTTTAAATTTGGACAGCCGCATAGTGATAGCGAGATGATCTGTAGAAAAAAACTAAAAACACATTTATTTGCTTATCTTCCGCAATTCATTCACAGTGAAGCGCCCTTGAGGAAGTATTTTACGGAAATGGCGCTTTATAAATTATCTAAATATATTATTTTTATTAAGAATAGTTTCAATAAATAATATACAGTAATACAATACCTCTTTAATGCTATTTGAATTCATTCCTGCAATTATCAGTTTACTTGGAAATGCATTCGGTTTAAGTAGCGTTTTTTTCCCCGGTACATCAGAATTATAATAGTCATCCTCAACAAAATGAGCACTGCATATTCGGGAGTGTGTTTTTGGGGTAAAGTCTTTTAGTGCTAAGGCTTTTAACCATTTTCCAAGTAACTTGCTATTAGTTAGAGGAAATCTGTAAAAAAAATACAATAGTGCTTCATTTATTAAGCGGGTAATTTAAACAATGTTGCTCTTCATTCATTCGTGTCAAGTGGGTATTTCGAAAATTTATTAAATATTATTGGTGTATTTCAAAATTATTATTTATATAACCTATGAAAACGTAAATCAGTTAGCGGTCTCCAGTCGTTAGAACAACCTCGTACGCAGCAACAAACAACCATACTTAAACAATATTTTTCGTAAAATTTTAACGTTTTTAATTTAAACGTCAACTTGACGTTTCTCTCATAGAAAATTATAGAATGGCAACTGTGGCAACTACTAAAGGAACAAACACACGATTTGGTAGCAAACGCACACGCATTATTCGCTTTCGTAATGTTAATTTATTTCCATATATTAGATTCCAAGGATTCCGTGGAATCCTAAAAGAAATCTTCTTTCATTTTCATAAATATTTTTTTTAATGCAGAGCATATTTTACCTGGTATAATTCATGAAAAATAATGGCCGAAGTCGAATACAACAAATCCGAAAGCGCACAAATTTTTGTGCTTGCAGACATATATGACTGAGTCTATAAAAAAAATATATATTGTCTACGAATCTTTGTTGTCATTCTGTTTTGACAGGTCACAATAAAAGCATAGTATTGTTATTCAAAAATTTAAATCCTTGGTTCTTTTTATCAATTGAATACCTCCTTATTTAATATTTAATGGACAATTCTCCCTTGAATGCGGTAATTTTCTTAATCAAATTATTATTTGTTACGATGTATAATATGTAATTGAATTAACCATATTGTCCTTGCTAAAAATACTGCGTTTTAATTTATTTTGTTTCTTAACTTATTTGACAATTTATATGTTATATCTATATTCGCGTTATTTTTTCAGGCACATCAACAACACAGGCGAGCTGAAGCTAGTATGAGATATCGCCGTTATGATGAAGCAATTGAATGTCACGAAAAAGCCGCTCAGTATTTGAAAGAAGCTTTAAATCTAACGACATCACTCAAGGCTATTGAATCCATCAATCTTCAGTGCGAATACCATAAAAAGCAAAAGGAATTAGCAGTTTTCAAGAAAGAGCAGTACGAGAACCTGAAGAAGAATATTGAAAAGCAGAAGCAGAGAATGTCTGCGAAGACTAACCAAACCGATTCGAAGGATATGAACACTGGCAGCTTGCAAACTGCTATCCACAAAACAATGGACGAAGCTGATTCTATTTTAGAGCTTTTAGTCAAAAGGAATGCTAAGAATGATGAGTTGGTAGATAATGATTGCATCGACAATGGAGTGGTGCAGTGTCATTTGAGCGACACGTTGCTTGTGTCGGGGCTTAAAGAGCCTAAAAACGACAATGTTGTCATTGAGGAGTTACAGGTTGTCAACCAGCAACTGAGGAAGTTCGTCAACCAGCTTCTAACGCAGCTCGAAACCAGCAATCAGGAAGTCTTGTCGCTGAAAAATAAGGTGGCGAGTTTGGAGAGCGAGAGAAACAAGCTGTTGGATTTGCAGCACAACTCTCAGCCCAGTCCGCAGCTGATTCCGATGCCCACTACTCCCGTAGAAGTAATCAGTGACTCCTTGGAAGACGACTCATCTCCGTTTATCTTCTCTCCTTGCAGCGATCTCAGCCCCGGGATAGGCGAGGACCGTGAACTTCCAGCGTTACCGCCTCTGGAAATGCCGGACTTCGATTTTGAATCTTTAATCGGACAGTTCAAACAGAAGTCTGAAATTTCACAGGAAGCACAGAGTCTTTTTAGAAAGTAATGTTCTGTATTCTAATTCTCAGATCAATCATGATTTTAATGTAATTTTCATTAGTATAAATTGAAATTAATTTTAATGTTTTTATTATTAAATTGATTTTTGTAATGCCCAATATACACACAAATGATTTTCAGACTATTCCGTCATCTCTGACTTCCGGTATTGGTCAAGTCCTATCTCTCTATCTCGATGTTTACTTTTTATTTGCGTTCATAATTGATGTTATAATCTTACAGTGTGAATCTAACAAACATAAAAATTAAACTTAATATACTTACAGAGATTAGATTTTACCCGCTCTGAGAAACATAGATAAACTGGATAGTCTGCCATATGCATTTGCAAAAACATTTGCCTGTGTATAGAAGCAATAAGGAATGATTGTAACTTCCAATTTTAAAATATTTTAATTTGATTGACTTATGTTTAATTTTCAGAATGATAATTTTTATGTTGACAATAATAATACATTATTTTTTCAGGATTTTTAATTATAGTAAATGAAGTATTCTTTTTAGATTATGGTGACCAATATTGTATTAGCTTAGGTATTCCATGTAATTGTATTAATTTTGAATCATGTATTGTTGATTATTGAAAAATAAAGGAACTTGAACAATATTTTTGTTTATTTAAATATTTTTTTTAAATTCCTCCAGACTTGCTTAGTTTATCATCTAAGTTATAATTAATATTGGTTTTATTACAATTTACTACATTTTTTCCTGAGGTAAATATCTTCTTCTTCTTCTTTTTAATGGCTTTTCACCCATCTTGGGTGTTTTAGCCAGTGTCGAGTTATTCTGAGGTAAATATATGACAATGAAACAAAAAAAATCAACCGCTTTTTTACTGCCATCTGCACAATATTTTGCGAAGAAATACGGTAAAGGTAGAAATCCTTACTCAATATTTTCATTACTTTGTGGTTTGACACATAGAGGACGCTAAGCTGTCTAAAATAAAGTAGATAAGTATAATAAAATAAATTTGAATTTTTTATTTAGTAAAATAAATGGATTTAATATTATTCATTCTTTTAAATGAAATTTCATTTGATTTTTTAATGCTAAAAGGTCGTTAAATTAGTTCTACTTCTTTTGAAAAATTCTTGAAGTATTTTACTTTATTTTTTTCATTTCAATAATAAAATTAAAATATAGTGCAAAAAAATAAATGTTTTACTAAAATAGTTGAAAAAACCCACAAAGGCATGGCCTGTGTGTGGGTATACATTTTATTTTAAGTTACAATAAAGGGTATTGGAAATAATACAATAGATTTCAAAAATATAAATAGATTAACAGCGCTTATATAAAATACAAATATTTGCTGCATTTGTGAACAAGCATTTGGACTAACTCAAAATGTTGTATACAAACATTTGATTTTAACAGAAAAGGAAAAATCTATAAAAATAAAATGAAAAAAGTTGACAATAAGTATGCACTACATGAGTGATAAGTTAAATAATTTCAGCAAAATTTTAAATCGAAACATATTTAGATTATTAGTGTCTATCATATAGTGTTTGTGGAATGAATTAAACACTTTAGGAGCTATGAAAAATGAGTGTGTTTGCGCGAGTTTATAATAGATTATAATATGATATACTTATTGGAACAGGTAGATGATTTCGTGTATTTGGGTAGTATGTTTTCTAGGGATGGAAAGATTGATAAAGACATAGAAAGGAGAGTTAATGCTGGGAACAAAGTGAATGGTGCACTGAAATCAGTTATAGCAAATAAAAACCTATCAGCGAAAGCTAAACTGGCAGTGCACAACGGAGTCCTGGTTCCAACTCTAATTTATGGAAGTGAAGCTTGGAGTTGGCAAAAGAAGGATGAAAGTAGACTAAATGCAGTCGAAATGCGATCTCTCAGAAGAATGTGCGACAAAACGATGTATGATAGATGTACGAATAGTGAAATAAGGAAGGAATGCAAAGCTGAGATAAGCATTATCGATAGAATTAAGAAAGGTGTGTTGAGATGGTTTGGACATGCAGAACGAATGAGTGAGGAAAGAACGGTAAAACAAATTTATGAGGCGAATGTTAGCGGGAAAAGAAGCAGAGGAAGACCGAGGAAAACATGGCACGATCAGGTATGCCAAATACTTGAAAGTGGTCAGGTTAGGAGTCGTAACAATCGGCGGGTATGTATGAGGAGATGCATGAACGTGGAAGAGGCGAAGAATGTTTGCAAGGACAGAGTGGTGTGGCGCTCTATTCTCTCTGCCTACCCCTGCGGGGAAGCGGCGTGATGGTTAGTTAGTTAGTTAGTTAGAGATAGAGCATATTTAGGAATGAATACGGTGTGTCAAACTTTACTCATACGCATATTCGACATTCTACACGACAAAAATACATTTTTATGTGTATCGTAACATCATGCTCCAGCCCAAGAAGACCGAGAAGAAGGCGCGATAACGATACGACGTTTTTCTTTAATATTTGTTTAAATCTATCATTACCATTTTCATATCATAATCTATATTTGTATAAGTGCCTTTGAGGTAGTATTTTACGAAAATGTCGCTACATAAATAATTCAAGATTATTCTTATTATATTAATTTTTAGACATCTCATCAGAAATGAAGAAAAAAATGAAAGTATGGGCATTTACGGACCTCACGTACTGATAAAAGAGTTTCTGCTCAATAAAAAGGTTATTTTTATCTCACCAATAGATGTCTTTAGAGAAGTTCTAGTGATTCAAGAACAATGTTTCGAAATTTGGTTAATATATATATAGAACTTCCGAGAATTTGAGTAGTGTGGTAGCGAGTTTTGATGCAAAAAAATAATATGAAAAATAACTCCTATAATTGGATATAATCCAGATGTGTGAATAAGTATTTGGACACACTCAAATGTTGTAATATTAATATTATTATGAAGGCCCAAGAGTATGTTCACCGAGTGACAGATAAGTTAATACAATCAGAGATGTCAACTTGGGTATATTCAAAGCAAGTTGACGGTAATATCGAGATACAAAAATGCATATAAACAATGCGACAAAAAGTAGTGTCATTAATGTTTAATATATTCTTGACGAATCAAGGACCCTCCCCATTGCGTGTACGCACCTCACTCGGCCATATGGCGACAATAAAGTAAGTTTGAGATAAGGGTGTGTTCGGCGTGTGGGAGACGCATGGAGAATTGTTTGAAATGCACTGTAAATTATAAAGTAATCGTATACAAGCGTACAATGTACAGACTATACTACTTTCAACTCAGAATTGGGTACAGTAAAACTTAGATATAATGGACTAATCGGTGGGAGGGGGTATCCGTTAAAGCCGAAATTCCGTTATATAGATATAGGTCTAAATTAAATAATAATAAAAATTAAAAATATGAATATTTCGATAAAAATAAACAATACAAACCCCAAAAAATCAATTAATTGTCTTCGGACACTCGTCGTGAAGTGACGTTGCTGTTTGATAACGACGAACTTGCTTCTGTAATCCTGCTTTAAATCAAGTTTAGTTTGGACTTTTGAAGTTTTGAGACATAATCTGTAACTATCATGGCAGATATTTTTTTTACATGCGTCGTCACTTGATTTTAACCATGTGTAATATAAATAGGACGTTTTAATTTTTTCTTTAATCTGATCGGACTTTTTGTCCGTTATATCCGAAGTTCGTTGAATAGAGGTCCGTTATATCGCGGTTTTACTGTACTTTGAATGAAGGGTATCGATGAATGAAGTCTAGAGTCTAGAAGTCTGGACCAGGAAAGGAACACATTTGAGCCATTTTGTAAATTAAGTTTAACTCGCATAATAAATATTATTTATCCGATAAAACTCACTTTGTATTTTAATGTTACAATTTAAAATGTGGACTCACCTCTTTAAGATTCCTTGAAAACTATCACCATACAATGTACCTTATATTAATTAATATTATTAAATTTCTGAATCCTTTTAAAAATATCCGCGTGCTCATCAACATTTTGAATAAAATATTTATGATAAATATTTGCATATTTGTGAAAAGCGTAAGACATTTTTTGTTTGTTTTGTAATTACATTATAAATAGTATATAATTAATATTTTTTTTTTGAACTAGTACCTGAAGCGCAAGACTGATCATTTTGCCTTAAATTAATCGGCGATCAAGATAACACAACATCGGTCCGATATGGTATCTTTGAGTTCAGAACATTAATAATTTTGAACAGAACAATTATTCGTATTTACATATCGCTCACTCCTTTCAAAAACGTCATAAATCAAAAATCGTTAATTTTCAGTTGTGCATGTTTTCAGAATGCCCAGAAAATGTACTTTATCCCAGCAAAAGAGGTATATTTTTAACTTAATATTTATCCGCTACAGGGCAGAATGTGCTGTTTTTGCATTTTGAAGAAAAGGTTTTGTTTTATTATTTTTTAAAAAATACTAAATATTTTTCAAATGGAGAAAAAATCTTCAGGTTTTACCTAAAAAGATCTGTTGCGCATTAAAAAGTTCAATAAGTGGCTTGATATTTATTTTTAATATATTGTATATTATTTTTAAACTTTAAAAATGTTCTCCTGAAAAATCTAGTTTTTTGATTTATGACGTTCTTGAAAGGAGTGAGTAAAAATAATTTTAAAAGAATGAAGAATTATAATAAAATCTAGCCCGGGCATATGATACCCATTTTTACGGAGTTCATAATTAATTTAAAATTAATGTGACCTTGAAGTGAAGTTGTATACCATAAACCCTAGTATGCGTCGTGGCATTTAAAAACAAAGCAATTCCGCGCATCTATCGCTCCTGGGATGATTCTAGGGAACTCGAGCTAGTTGTCATGGAAACGACGCCTTTATTTTGTGTTAAGTCTCTGAATCGACTGGGAGAAGTCTGTTCAGACACCTGTAGCTTAATATTCCAGCTTTACTTCCTTATACCCCAAAAACCTTAAGTTTGACTTTGTATTTATTTATTTTTAAAACGTATTACACACAAAAGTCATGTCTAATATTTTTGATGAGTAATTTACATTTCTCAATTTGGGATATGGGATTAAAATTAAAAAGACTGAAACACAAATAAAAAATATAAAAAAGCTTTTCAATAAAAGCCTCTCTCTATAAATTAGTTTTATTCTCCTATATTCATTCATTCGACTCAAATGCCCAAATCGTCTCCAACACACCTATCTTAATTTTATCGATAATGCATATCTCCCTTTCTTTACTTCGTTATACCACTATTCGATTATCTATCTAAGGGATTGCATTTCGAATGCATTCATTCTCATCCTTCTTTTGCCAACTCCATGCTTCACCTCCATATATTAGGGTTGGAACTGTTTCTGATTTAAATTATAACAATTAGGTTCACACTACAGTTATATTGTATACCCACGTAAAAGCTTTACAACTAAATTTTTCGTTTATGTTATATGAATGCATGTACCATGAAATTATGGTGAAAAGTAAATATAAATACACAAATAAATAACCGAAATTTTGTCGTTAGACCCAGAGGGGGTAAAAAATATATGAGAGATCTCCTAGCTCCAGAATATACGAGATTGAACGGGGATCAGGACCCTCGAGGCGCTGTTTAGAGCTGCCCGAGACAAGGATAATTACTAACTAACTAACTAACTAACTAACCAACTAACGGTAGGCAGAGAGAATAGAACGCCACACCACTCTGTCTTTGCAAACATTCTTCACCTCTTCCACGTTCATGCATCTCCTCATACATACCCGCCGATTATTACGACTCCTAACCAGACCACTTTCAAGTATTTGGCATACCTGATCGTGCCATGTTTTTCTCGGTCTTCCTCTGCTCCTTTTTCCAATTATATTCGCCTCATAAATTTGTTTTATCGTTCTTTCCTCACTCATTCGTTTTACATGTCCAAACCATCTCAACACACCTTTCTTAATTTTATCGATAATGCTTATCTCAGCTTTGCATTCCTTCCTTATTTCACGATTCGAACATCTAACATACATCGCTTTGTCACACATTCTTCTGAGAGATCGTATTTCAACTGCATTCAGTCTACTTTCATCCTTCTTTTGCCAACCCCATGTTTTACTTCCATACATTATTGTTGGAACCAGGACTCCGTTGTGTACTGCCAGTTTAGCTTACGCTGATAGGGTTTTATTTGCTATAACTGATTTCGGACATTCGGATTACAAGGACAATTACTCTCAAGTGATAGTCGACGTCAGAGGGCCTGACATATTACGCACAGAAGAAAAATTTGATTTATCACCCTCGTTATTTAATCGACTTCCACCCTTCTCAGAGCCAACAGGAGGAAAAAAAACATTTTTTTAAAAATACACATAAGTATTTTAACAAAACAAATTGTCTCATTCACGTTTGCACAAAGAATACGTGATTATTTACTGAATAGGATGCTTTCTTTATAAAACAAATTTGACCTTTATTCTCTTAAACTAAATAATTAGTCTAAAGAAATATGTATAATAGTACGCTATTATGGTGCCGGACGCACGTGGGCTGTCGACAATTAAGAAAAATCGGACACGCGCCGACGACGAAAGAATGTTTCTGGTTACGATATTTCCGGTTCTGTGTCTGACTTTCGTTTTGCGTAATTTTGTTTTGTTTTTTAATTCATGGACACGCTCTTCTGTGGACAAGTTGTTTATTCAATCAAAACTAACGACAGTGTACCTTGCGGCTTCTTGACGCCGTGTACGTACTGTGTTTGAATGAATTATCAATACCTACCTAAGTATATTCAGGTAGGTACCTAGTACATTTTTGTCCGCCTCTGAGGTTGTAATCGCGTTTGACAATCGTACTGGTACCGGGTTCGATTTCCAGGGTGTTTCAAGTGGTTTCAATTATCCTATTGATTAAATATCACCCGACTCGTCAACTTGATTCTTGCTTCATTCACACTGAATATCAAGTCCAAACCATTGGAAGTCGATATGGGAGGAGTACGGTGTGAAAAACTACGAACTGGTTACTCTGCCACACCAGGACATTACAGGGTTCAATCTTTCGAAGAGACTGTGGACTGCGTTAAATAGGATCCGCATCAAACAAGGACGGAACAACTTCTTGCTCCACAGATGGAGGCTGGCGTCATCTCAAAGATGCGACTGTGGGATGGAGAATCAGACTGTATGGCGCATAGTAGAAGAGTGCCCTACTTACTAGAAGACAAGACTTGCCTAAAAGACCTTCTACCAGGAGCGGTCAAGTTGAAGGAGAGTCTGGACCTGAAGAACCACCTAGAGAACTCAGTCCTTTTTTTACATCTCCTTCTTCTTTTCTATGAGCCCTCTGTCTTCCACTGCTGGATATAGGCCTCTTCTCTTCTTTCCATTTTTTTCGGTAGGTTGCTGCCTGCAGATAGTTTTTACCCCCCACTGCGACTACTATGTCCAGTCTTCAGACCATTTCTTTTGGGGTCTTCCAACACCTTTTGTTCTCCCAAGGTGTCCATCCTCAAATTCTTGGTGTCCATATTGTGGGGTCCTGTCTTGCAATATGTCCTTCCCATAACCATTTGAGTTTTGCCACGCGATCCATGATATCGTCTATTTTGGTTCTTTTCCTAGTATCTACATTTAAAAAAAAAAATATCCATCAGCTTCATCCTTTTTTATATACGCCATGTAAAAATAAAAATAAAAACTGAAAGAAGAAGAGAAATCCAAACGTATTGAAGGCGTTGCAAGAAAGATACCGGCATATAAATTATTGTATTTTTTGAAAATCAATTCCAGTAGTAGGTCGCGTGGGTAGCGGCCCACTGAGCGCGTGCGGACGGCCCACTCAATTAGTGCCACTAAATGTATCCGATATATTCAAAAGAGTATTATTATCGTGTACATTAATATACTTTGTTGAGAGAACGAATAGGATTTTTTTATGACGTGACGGTGGCGTTTTGGATGAACTAGGAATAGCGGACGTCACGGTAAATCAAGATTATTTTCCATTTTGACAGACCAGTACTTACTTTGCGCAGAACTTGGAAGTGTGCGAAGGAATAAATAATATTTTATTACGTACTTTGCCGAGAGTCCTGTACACTATATACATGTGTAGTTTTGTACATATTTAATTTGACTTTTTTAGATTTGAAAAAGTATGCACGATCACGCTAAACTGTCGTAGTCGCTTTTATTTAAAAAAACCGGACTGCTGGACGGTAAAATTCCGTGTAGTGCACAAGCGCTGTAAGACCACTTTTTCATCGAACAGTTCATTCACAAATCATACAAAGATGATTATATCTAACAAACTAACCATCACACCAGCCACACACCAATCTGTCTTTGCAAATATTCCTCGCCTATTCCACATTCATGCATCTCCAATATATCCACCAAATATTTAGTCATCGACTTTATGTAACGTTCATTGATAGATCAATAATGTGCGATGTTATCTTGATAACTTGGATATTAACATCATATTCTCAAAACATTGCTAGTGTAAATGTGGACGTCCTCAACAAAACGTTACATTTCCATTATAAATTATTTTAAGTATTAAGGAATTCTTGTAAAATTGTTACATTTTGGTACGATTTAAGGATTTTATATTGGTTAAACATAGAATTGGTCACCTTTTGTTGTAACTTTAATTGAGATTTCGATAGAATATAGTAAATAGAACAAATTTGCATTTAAAGGATTTTTGTGCAATATTGGAAATGTAACTTTTTGATAGGGACCTCCACAAATATATTATTTAAACGAGAATTTCAAGTCATAGCTTATATGACTTACTAAACCAAGTATTGTTATCCAAATGAAATGCGTTAAATTATTTTAAGGACATTACATATTTATTACATTGAGCAATGCACTGGGTTTGCAGGAAGCATGACACGATGTGAATTATTGGTAATGACTGTTGAAATTGAACTACTGAGCTTGGGAACTCAGTGAAACTTGAGTTCTGGAGATATTGCTTATTATAATATATTATGGACATGAACAATTGTGTCGCCTACTTTCAAAATCCACCAGATCCAATTTTATAAGATTTTAAAATAAATACTCAACTGTGGGTTTTATTGTTTAAAATATTTATATACTCGAAAACCCTGCTAAAAATACTTAAAAACAACGTTGTTTTTCAAGTTCCGATATATTCATGAAACTTGCCTTCTGACCCATATCGGCCAATCAGAGAGCGGCGATAGGTCAAAAATTAAGATGACGTCATTTTCGATTTGCGTCTCTTGTTTTTTTCTTAAATGCTGAAAAAAAATTAAAAAATGGGAACATTCTATATTTCATCTACAATAGACAAATCTTTGAAACATAATTGTTACCCGGAGAATTTAGCATTTTTTGTAAAATCGACTTACATGGATCTGGCGGACTTTGAAAGTAGGCGACACAATTCTGATTTACAGCTTTCTGACGCCAGGTGTCTCATTAGACATGCGCATGAACAATGGTCTCCTCGACATTATGCAGCCTGAAATTAATCACGGAAACTGCTTTCGTATAGCGTCGATGTCACTCTGAGATACATAACCATCGCAAGGATGATTCGCCATTCCAGAATCTCCCTGGAAACGTGTATAATGTCCTTAGTATATTATTTTGTGATCAGTAACTAAACGAACTCTTGTTTTACCGTTTACGTTTACGTTTCGTGTAGTTGACATTTTATTTTTTGACATCTCATCAAAGATAAAGAAGAAATATAGAAGTCTGGGCATTTACGGGGCTGACGACCGTCATTGGCTGGTTTAAGTGATCACTTTACACACGTGTAACATTCACCAATTCTACCCGTTATTGATAACCACACTACTCTAATTCTTTGAAGTTCTATATATTTAGAAACCTTGTTCTTGAATCACTTAAACTTCACTAGAGACATTTATTGGTGAGATAAAAAGAAGCTTTTTACTGAGCAGAAACTCTTATATTAGTATGTGAGGTCCGAATCCTGGATTATAATCACATACATGAGAAACGCCAGAAAATATCATTTTCATTTTTATGATTTTAGCCTATAATTTGACCAGTTAATTGATTTACAACATTTTGAGTGTTTCCAAATATTTGTGAACAAGTATTTGGACCCACTCAAAATCAACATTTTAATTGAGTCATCAACGTTATCGACCTATGTATGTATGTATAATCTAATCTGTAGAAATATTCATCAACAGTTAAATAATTAAAAATTAAAAATAAAAATACATTAAAATTAAGCAGTTCATATTACATTGCAATATTTCCATAGTTCATTATGGCATATTAAAGGTATAAATATATAAAAAGATCATATAATATTAACTTTTTTATTTTTCTAAGGTGAACATTACTTACATACGGGCAGGGGCGTGCCTTCAATATAGGCAGAAAGGCAGTGACTATCCTAACTTACCCGAGTGACATATAAAAAAGCAGCCAGTACCTACCCTACCTTACTAAGTAGTACCAGCTTACCTTACTACCTACCTCTACTGCCTACCCAAGTAAGTAGTTCCTAGCTTAGCTTAGTACCTACCTCTATTGCCTACCCTAAATAATTATTTGTGCACGCCACTGCATAAGGGTGCCATTCTTTACAAAATATCAAAGGAAGCATGTATAAAAAAAACTTCATTGGAAATTAATTTAAAAGTATAAATGTACAAAAACTATGTGGATAATTGTTAATTTTTTCCAAAGGTTTATCTTAGTCGGCAACATTAGGTATGGATGAGTATTATGAAGGTATTAACATACTTTATTATTTTTTTAAAAACATTATTGTCCGCCTCCGTAGTGTAATAGTCAGCATGCTCGCCTTCCGTTCCGGAGGTCCCGGGTTCGATTCCCAGGGGGGTTTAATAAATATAAGTGATTTTTTCACTCTAATATCTATTCAATATTACACTGGACTGGTACCTGAAGCGGAGGGCTGATCACCTTTCCTTCATGTGTAAACGATCAAGATAACACTGCGTTTATATGACGCAGTGCCCTATGCACCATTGGGGTGCGGTAAGGGATTTATTATTATTATTAATCACTTTAAAAAATCATACACCTTTTTAATTACAAGCAATAAAACAGATTACTTATATGTTTTATTTTATTTCATATTATGAAGTGTTCTGAAGGTAGGTACATACTCAAATACGTGTATGCACTTTCATGACACTTCATTATACGAAATAAAATAAAACATACAATCTCTTTTATTGCTCGTAATTAAAAAAGGCGGACGAAGAAAACGATTTAAAAAAAATATTAATAAAGTTTTTTTTAAAGATGTTCCTTTTGATATTTTGTAAAGAATGGTGTTGTATACATTACGAATCGTTATAATATCATTTTGATTTGTGATACTTAGTGGCTGTGTTACAAAGTTAACGTTACCTGCATGAAGCGCCTTGTTCTAATGGCCGTTTCAACACCTTAGGTGTTCTTTGTAAATTGAACAAATTTATTAGCGGTTAAAGTGGGCAATCATGCCGTGCATTCTTTTTGGAATAACATGTCTTTTATGTGGAACCATGCTGTCATGTATCAAAGGAAGCCGTCAACAACCAAAAATGGAGATTACCCATCTACTGATCATATCAAGAGTGCTCGAATCTCTAAGAGGGGAGTCTTGAAACTAAGGACAAGCATTTCGAGTTTTTGTTTCTAACGTTTCCGTATGGTATTGTGTAATTTAATACATGTAGCTTTATTCCAGTTGATTTTGTTCAGAAATAGCTGCAATACGACCAACCAGCATTGCTTTAAGTAATAATCGTTGCAAATATTTAATTTTCGGTTATGAGAAGTAATCATTTATCAAAATTGACATATCAATAAAGATAAAGAAGTATATGGAGGACTGGGTATTTACAAGGCTTTTATGTGTCAAAGGCTGGTTTTAACATTCAACACCCTACAAAAATATTGAAAATTGAGTGGTTGCCATCCATGAGTACGTTTTTATTTTTTTCCAATTTTATTTTATTTGACAAGCGATCGGGTCTCGTCGTTGACTGGCGACTGGTGATGGTCTGATGATGTCGATAACGAGGAAACCCGGTCGCTGGTCAAATAAAATAAAATTGTAAAAAAATATACATATTGTTTTATTGTATAATTAGGAGGATGTTTAAATTGTTTTTATGCAAGTTATGCAAAAAGTCTATTGTTGGTTAAATTTTATTCAGAAACTCACTTTTCTAATTAACACATATCGGTAGTGTAAAGGCAAAGGGATAGACCAAATTTTACAGGGAAGCAAAACAAAAACTTGTGAAATTAAATAACTCATTTGTTTTATGTATTTTTATATGTGCATATGTTAATAAAACTAAATAAGTATTGCAACTGCTATATCCTTTTGCCAGATTATGGAATACACTATTTTAGACATTTTGAACAAACTTAGAAAATGAAAAATTTGACAGATATACCCATTTGCCATTACACTACCGATATGTAACACAATTTTTACTATGAACGTTAATGCTACGATTTAAAATGTGGACTCACCTCTTTGAGATTCCTTGAAAACGTCATTTTACCATGTACCTTATATCAATTAATATTATAATATTTCTGATTCTTTTTGAAAATGTCCGCGTGTTCATTAACATTATGAGAAAAATATTGTAGATTAAGATTTGGATATTAGTGTAAAGCGTAAGGCATTAATTTTGTTGTGTAATTACGTTTTATATTGTGTATTTTGAATATAACTTTAAATGACGAAAAAGATCTTTTAACCAGTCACGTGATAAAATAGTCATATTAGAAAATATAAAATCATATGGTGAGATAACGTAGACAGTGTTGAAAAATTAATTATTACTATTCTACATATATATCATGGTCACAACTGTCGTTAAGAAAAGGCGATTCAGTTTGATTGGCCATGTACTCCACATGCTTCCCGAGAGCCTTAATTTTTTTAAATTACCTAACGTTCAAGTGACTCTGAAATCTAGCTACGGCTTATGCAACACCGCTTGTCATAACTTTTTAAGTTTCATAGCCTTTGCCTACTCGTGAGTGGATTTACTCTTTATGTTTAAAGTTACTATAATTTCATGTAATTCATGAGTGAAAATTATAGGTAAAAACACTTGCTCGAGAGCCTTAATCAAGCTTGCCTCTTTTACAAGGCATCAGGTTCACGCCGCCTAGGATAACCACTGCTGACAATTCGTCGGCAATTCTCGTCTGAACTTCAGAACGCTGACCTGACTTGGGAGGATTTACCGACAGAAAATCCCGGAGACAGTTTGTGGACTTCATATGCCCACATAGGAAGCGGATATACCAGTAAATGAAGAAGAATTCTCCATATATGTTGCTCAAAAGAGTAAGAGCAGGGAGACAATTGCTGACTGATATCAAAGTCCGGAAGGTTCAATTTATTCAATTTCAATTTCAATTTATTTATTTTCAATTAACATACACATTACAAACTAAAATAATTAAAGCGTATACATTAAAATACATTAAAATCGAAAATATGCAAGAATACTATTGCTAAAGGTGTAGAAGAATCCCGCTTCGGAAAACTCCTTCAGACACATGGAACAGATCAATATCCAATGAGATATTGTTCAACATAGCGGAAGCTCTTCCTACAAGCATAACCATCGGCAGGTTGGTCCTTTGCATAGGAATGTGAAACAATCTATGCCGACGCAGTCTTAGGTAACTATCGGAAACATACTGACCAATGCTCCGGATAATTTCAGGATTATCGGTCATACCGCGCAATTATCGATAAAAATGAGTAATCAAATACGCATTCCTTCAAGTCTTTAAACTATTGTAGCCAAGCATACCCAGGAGAAACTCGATCATGTAGAGCTAAGGATAATAGCCGTACTCTCTCATGTAGAGATACCTCAGAAACTTCTTTTGGACTTTCTCGACCATAAGGTGTCCTATCTGGGACATGTGCTTAAAAGAGAGAAGTACGAGATATTGCACCTAATCATGAAAGGTAAAATAGAGGGTAGACGAGGTGTGGGCAGAAGACATACGAGTTCCTGGTTCTGGAATATACGAGATTGGACGGGGATCAGGACCGTCGAGATGCTGTTTAGAGCTGTCAGAGACAATGACAATTATTATTCTCAAGTGATAGTCGACGTCAGGGGGACCTGACATGATACGCACAGAAGAAAAAAATGATTTATCACCCTCGTTAGTTAATCACTTCTCAGAGCCAACAGGAGGCAAAAAACTGTTATTAAAATACAATTAAATATTTTGAATAAGTATATGTTTTTAAACAAAAAAAATTGTCTCATTCACGTTTACACAAATAATACGTGATTATTTACTGAATATGATGCTTTCTTTATAAAACAAAATTGACCTTTACTCTCTTAAACTAAATAATTAGTCTGAAGAAAGTTATTAAATGTTTTTCGCAGATGCTTTGTGGAACATTTTATAAACTTTATAAAATTAAACACCTTTGTTTTAACCACTTTTTTATTATTAGTACACTTTAACTACCAATGCACAATAAAAATAGCATTTAGGATTTTTTACGGAGTGTGTAGATGTTATTGGGAAAGGATGTAATTAATTATGAGTATTTTAATGTTTTTGATGTTTTAGAATTTAATATACCCTGATGATGACAAGGTTCTTGTCGAAGCCGGTAGGATAAAGTGTACTAATAATAAAAAAGTGTTTAAAACAAAGGTGTTTCACTTTATAAAGAAGATATATTTAATAAATAATATTTATTTACTATGGCAAAATTGAAAAATAAATATAAGTAGATTTTTATCCGCCTCCGTAATGTTTTGGTTAATTTGTTTGACTACCGTGCTGAAGGTCCTGGGCTCGATTCAAATGTTATTTTTCACTACAATATATGAATATTAAATATTATAGTAGACCGGTACCTGAAGCGTAGGACTCACCTTGATTCAAAGCAAAAAAAGCTTTCTAACAAACCATTACGCCCCTTCTCTGCAGGGGTAAGCAGTGAGAAGAGAAAGCTATATCAATTAAACACCAAATGCGTTCTCTCAGACTAATGTGTGACAAAATATGTGCGGCGTTGTATGATAAATTTTCTTTTGGTGATATATGGAAAGAATGTGAGAAAAAAAAATATTTCTACATGGTTTGGGCATGCTAATCGAATGAGTGATGAGAGAATAGTAAAACAAATTTATTAGGCCCATGTGTTTGGTAAAAGAAGCAGAGGAAGACCGAGAAAAAATTGCCATTATCAAGTATTTCAAATACTAAAATGTGGTCAGGTCAAGAGTAAGAATAAGAAGGGAAGATTCTTTGCTGTGGCGTTCCAATCTCTCTGCGTATACCTGTGAGGAACAGGAGTGTTGGTTTGTTAGTTTTTGAATAATATGTACGTGTAGGTCTAAGTTAAAGTAGTAGCTCAACCCAACATTGTTAGCAAGAAATTTTATTGATAGGTTTACAAAAATAATCGTTTAGGTAAATTTTTTCGTCGTAAATTTAATTTGTAAAAACATTTTCCTAAATTGGGTTCTGACAACCTTTTTTATGTGCAATATATCACTCGACATTATCTGTCATGCCTAATGGTAACAAGATTTGAAAATGCTTTTTGGTATTTGACACTTTATGGTTGTTTGCTTTGCCTGGAGTTAATAGGATTCATAAAAGCATAATAACCACAATCCCCTTTTAAAGAAAGATAAATAACATTGATTTGATGACACGTTATATAATTACAAGCGCATTACGACAGAATAAATTATGAAAAGGTTAGCCAATTTCAGAGATTAAGCATTAACTTTTTTTTCATTTTAGAATAAAAAGTAATACAAATCGAGGTTTGAATCTTTCATATATATCAAAATAAAGGATCTCTACTAAATAAAAGATTTTTAATCCAATATAGATAGCTATTGTGAACTCATATGTAACTCTGTCATGAGATTAAACGTAATCCGTAAATCCAGAATTCCATATTCTTCTTCATCTATGTTGAGATGTCAAATTGTGAATCGATTTTGATTCAGTTACAATACAGTTATAAAACAATACAAAACACAAACAAAAACAATTTTTATTGTCTTCGGACACTCTTCGTTAACTGACTTTGCTGTTTGATATCGACGTGCTTGCTTTCGATAATCCTGCATTAAAAATGGAATCAAGTTTTGTTTGCACTCTTAATGTTTTCTGTTTTATTTTATTTTTGTAATCAACTCTCTAAAATTAGGAAAATGCGAATAATAATTTACATAGTTGAACTTCGTTATTTGACGAATAGTCAATAAATGCTATTAGATCGCCGAGATGTGATCTAACCACTGATAATTTAATTTTTGGTAGGGTTGTTCATTCCCATTTCGTAGGTTTATAATTTCATAATTTTCAGTCATGATATTATACCCAGGTTTTCCTTCGTCTACTTGGATTTTTTGTTCGTTATATCCAAAATTAGTTGAACAGAGGTCCATTATATCGAAAAAACACATGAGGCGAACGTTGTTGAGAAAAGGAGCAGAGGAAGACTGAGAAAAACATGATATTATCAGGCATGTCAAACACTTGAAAGTCGTAAGGTTAGGAATTGAAATAATCCGAGGGTATGTATGAGGAGATTCATGAACGTGGAAGACCGAAGAATGTTTGCAAAGACAGAGTGGTGTGGCGTTCTATTCTTTCTGACTTCTCCTGCGGGGAAGCGGCGTGGTGGTTAGATTGTTAGTTTCCGTTGTATCGAGGTTTTACTGTACTCGTGTATGGCGAGCAACCTGTACCCTAAAAATGTTACCAACAATGAACCATATAAAAAATGACTTTCAATTAAAATTCCAGTAGACGATACAATGATAATTGAATAATTCCTAAAGAATAGCATTCAGAAAGCATTGTGACATCTACAAACGAGGTATTTGAATAATAATTATTCAAAACGGTTACAGAAGCTCCCGCTTCGACCAGCGCTCAGTAGTAAGGCTAGGCTTCGAGTAGGCCACGCATTGCGACTTGAATGGAACCACTTGATGAGACGTTTTGCCTCTGGCACGTTGCATCATCAGACATCAGCCATCTTGTTCAAGTACTGTTCATTCAAAGATTAAAAAAAAATAGAATGTAACAAAAAACTCGCCGTTTCTTTGCATATAAAGTCCTATTGGTACCTACTCGTACCCTCCGATAAGCAATGCTTGCATGCTGATTTATTTATTTATATCTAAATACATATGGCTCACTCCTTTCAAGAACGTCAAAAATCAAAAAACTTTCAGGAGAACGTTTTTAAAGTCTACAAATATAATACAATGCATTAAAAATAAATGTTGAAAGGAGTGAGCGACATATGTACATATCAACCCTTAGCATCGCTACATACATAGATACAACAGTAACATTTGAGGTACAAAGTATCGGAAATATTAACTGTACTGGCATTCGATAGAAAACAAATAATGGTTAATACCATTTAACCTTTACTTGGTAAATACGAGTACCAAGTAAAAGTTAAATAAATATAACCAACAGTTGAAAACATTATTATTTAATTTTTCATTCAAAGCCTTTTCCGCACCCCAATGGTGCATAGGGCACTGCTTTATAAACACAGTGTTATCTTGATCGTTAACACACGAAGGAAAGGTGATCAGCCTTCCGCTTCAGGTACCAGTCCAGGGTAATATTGAATAAATATTAGAGTGAAAAATTACTTATATTTATTTGACCCCCCCTGGGAATCGAACCCGGGACCTCCAGAACGGTAGCCGAGCGTGCCGACCATTACACTACTGAGGCGGACATTAAATATTTTTTTCATTTTAACTTTCATTTTAAATTTCACTACATTTTAATATTTTTTTCAAAAAGATATTAAAATATCTGTTTTTTTTTCATTTCGATTGTCAAAAATAATTCCTTATTCATATTCTACTTTTGATTGTTACTCAAGTTCCTTAATCCCTGATTCTTTGATCAAGAAATTCTGAGTACTTAACTATTTCCAGTTATCCGTGACACGTTTATGGGCTTTAAAGGCTCTTCTGAACATTCTATACAACCTGCAAACTCATCGGCCAATGCATAGAATATAAATATAATGCTTTATAATGTGTCCACTTCCTGTTAGGTCATTATTATTCGTAGATATTCCATCTTATGTTACGTCTTAGTTCATTATTACCATGGATAAGCTGATCTTCTTAAAATTATAATAATATTGTCATGTTTTATAGATACAGCTGCAGATAAAAGTTTTTCTTGCCTTGGCCTTTACAGGCAAATTGTTTGTTGCAATGATTTTTTAATACCCAATTATCGAACAATTATAAATTAAAGTATTTTTCTTGGAATGTATTTGAAAGGAGAAATAAAATATTTTTTATTACTTGTTTTTTTTTTTAAATTTATTGTTCCGCATTCTTATATTATTTTTCGCCTCGAGCAATCAATTATAAAGTCATAATTATTATTGAGAATTGAATATTGATTTCACAAATATATGCATATTTTTTATTGTTTATTAACAAATTAGCTTTGTAATAATTTTAGAAACTAAAAAAATATCATAAATTACAATATTTAAAAATAAAAATAAAAATATTCGTATTTTTCTTTCTACAATTCCTATCCAATATTCCATATTGTACCAGTTGTATCGATCACGCTCCGCTTCTTCGTCATTATACCCTGTGAAATATATTTCAGCCATACATCCTAGAATCAGGAGCACAGGTACTGACCTTCATTTTATTATCCTATGTTTTTAATTATATATATTTTTTATATTATTTTTTGACATCTCATCAAAGATGAAGAATAATATGGAGGTCTGGGCATTTACGGGGTTGACTACCGTCATAGGCTGGTTTAAATGATTGCTTTACAAACGTGTAACATTCACCAATTCTACCCATTATTGACAACCACACTACTCAAATTCTTGGAACTTCTATGTATATGAACCAATTTTAAAACGTTGTTCTTGAATCACTAGAACTTCACTAGAGACATATTGGTGAGATGAAAGTAAGCTTTTTATTGAGCAGAAACTTTTTTATTTGTATGTGAAGTCCGAATCCTGGATTATAATTATGAGAAACGCCAGAAAATATAAAAAATACTCGTATAATTGGAGAAAGTCTAGATTTCTGAACAAGTGTTTGGACACACCCAAAATGTTGTAAATATATATTTTTTGTGTTATGGTTTATAGAATGTTTACGCCATTTGAACCTTAGAGGCTTGGATACTATTATTCTAGGTTTGGGATAAATAAAAATAAGTTTGAAAAACACAAATCAAAAGATTTTACGTTCTTTCAGTACATTACATTGTAATATAATACAATGTCTTAAACACGGAAAACAATTTATTTATTATTTTTAACGAATGTTATTATTTTGCTGCAGGGTAAAAAACGATATAGTTATTTCGGTGATTTATGTGTAGCGCTAATAATCGGATAGCTCAAAATTACTATCCATAATTTTTCATACAATTTATATGATGTGTTTATTTAACATAATAATACATACATGACATGTAGGCAACCTGTCATTTTTTATTCTATGCATGTTTATTTCTTACACCGATGTCCGTCATGGTCGCGTTTTAAGAGATCTTGTTTTTTTCTAACCTGATTCAACCATTACAATCAGGTTTTGAGGATCTATTGTATTAACTTTTGTTTTGAATCTAAAAAAATATTGATAGGAGAAGGCTTTTAAATTTGCCTTCTATGAAAATGTTGACTGTCACGATGATCTATTATATCATCATACGTATACTACATCCATAGAGATCCGTGCAAGATGAAAGTCATTGTGAGATTCATTCAACAAAATACCGGTTCTTAGCACTTTGTCTCTTGAAAAAATGTTGCTTATCTAAAAAAAATCGTTTAATCTATTTTTTTTCAAGGATAAAGACAATATTTTATTATTTTATTTTAATTAAGAACTCGAAAGAATGATTTTTGCAAAAATTCTTGTCTGCGAAGATTATCATGTTAGGAAAAAAAATATCTCCAATTATACGAGTTATTTTTCATACAATTTTTTGACATCTCAACAAAGATGAAGAAGAAAATAAAAGTCTGGACATTTACGTTGCTTACAATCGTCATACACTGGTTTAAGTGATCTCTTTACACACGTGCAATTATTACCAATTCTACCCATAATTGATAACATAATTGATACTCAAATTCTTGGAATTTCTATATATATTGTTCAAATTCAAAACAAAGTGCATGAATCACTAAAATTTCACTAGAGACATCTATAGTGAGATGAAAAGCTTCTTTCATGTTTGATACGGGTAAACCTATTGAGGCAGATGCAGCTATTTGTTTAAACATATATTTAATAGGAAATTAACTTTTTACACAAATTTTTATACACATGTACCTACATTAATTGATTCGAGATTACTTAATCAATTGTGAAAGGACCATGGAAAATCACTGAAGAGATGCGAACGCATAATCATGATTCCTCATTAAATAAGATATTATTTTTAATCAGTAAAATAATATGGATATTTTAGCAAACTATTTTAATCGACGTATTTTTATCATTCCTCCGATGGATTTCATGATATGTACAAAAACGAAATGTGCATACATATTTGAGATTCCTTTCCACGATAAAATACTTGCAATTTCATTGTTATCTACAATCATCAATTTGGAAACTAATTTTAAGATTGATAAAAAATTGGGCGTTTTATGAGACGTTTATAATATCTTAATTTATTAATAAATCATTAAAATTGATTTCAAAATTACACGCTTCAGATATGTTTACTTACATACTTCGAACGCCCAATAAAGGCGTTTTTTAATACAGCTGTTAAACGTTAATTTTCCTTAAACTAAACCTGTATTGTATTAATAAAATATATTTTGGCCTCACCTCATAGCGAATGCCATCATTAATATTTTTTGTGATGCCTCATAAACATAATTATTTTAATGATTATACTCGTACTAAAAAAAATATTTTTTCCGCTAAACCTTCAATATTCCATATTGCGCACGTAACATTTCAACACCTGACTGAATAATAGGCGAATTCTTAAATAATGTTTAACGATAAATTGTCAATATTACGAAATACTTATAGATACGTCCTTGTGCATAATGTCATTCGATCCTAGCTTTCTGAAGATCTGTCATATTTTTATATATCGCTCACTCCTTTCAAGAACGTCATAAATATAAAAAAAAACTAGATTTTTCAGGAGAACGTTTTTAAAGTTTAAAAATATAATACAATTTATTAAAAATATATATCACGCCACTTATTGATATTTTTACTGTGCAACAGATCTTTTTAGGTAAAACTTGAAGGTTTTTTCTCCATTTGAATAATATTTAGTATATTTTTAAAATAATCAAACATTACCTTTTCTTCAAAATGCAAAAACAACACTTTCTGCCCTGTAGCGGGTAAATATTAAGATAAAAATATGCTGCTTTTGCTGGGATATAGTACAACTGAAATTTGACGATTTTTGATATACTTATATTATGACGTTCTTGAAAGGAGTGAGCGATATGTGTTTTTGTTTTTATTGTTTTTAATATCACGATATTTGTGAATGTTCGATGTACTGAAACATTAAAACCATCATAAAATATCAATGTTCATTTTCTTCTTCTTCTCCCTTCTTATAGATCAAAAGAACTGTCAGTTATCCGTCTCTTGTGATGTTGACTACCAGCTGTCATGCCACCGCTTTGGAGGTCTTCCAGGTAGTTCTCATATGTCTGGGATTACTTGAAGAGCGATTTAGGCCAGTCTATTTTCTTGCATTTTATTGACATTGGCATTCCAGAATCGTCTTTTCTGTCTTCCCCATCTGACTATATCCTCCGTACTACACATTTTCTGAATTATCATGTTCCAGTTATGCGCCTCAATGTCCTCATTTCTGAAGTTCTTAGAAGAGATTTGGTTCTCGCTGTATCTTCTCTAGTCCCTTTTATCAAAATAATAATACGGGTAAATATAATTTTATTATATATGCACGCCATATTCTCCAGTTTTGACAGATACGTTTACTTAAATTACGTCAAGGTAGGTTACTCTATACGTTTAGTGACTTAACAGATCAAAAATAAAACACATAGACAAAGAGAAAATATATTGGATTTATTTAGGTAAGCACTCGTCAAAATGATATTTGAAAACATTTTTTGGTCATCCGTTTGTAAAATAATGATTTAAAACGGATACAGGTGAGGATCCGTTTTTTTTATGAACTCTACGTTAAAATTGTCAAGTTTTAACATGTTCAGAGAATACGCGCATATATCTGTTCCTATTCATCGGAAGAGCGCTGTACGTAAAAAAATCTAAAAATGTTAAATGTTCCATCAGATTTATGGCCTTGCCAGACCGCAACTTTTTCTAACGATAGGCTCTTGAATGGTTATTGTTATAAATCAAATATTAATTGATAGTTCCTGGCACCAAAATTATATGTTTCGGGCTGGTATTGTCATGCGTCGCGTCTTAACCACAAGATGATAGACCTATTCACAGTCTTAAAGCTTTAGATTCAGGGGTCTGTTTAACCTCTGCGTGTGAAAAAGCCATCTCATTTCGTAGTATCAAAAAACGAGTCTGTTTATATGATCAAGCTTTTTTGTAAAGTCACAATGAAAAAGGTTTATACCTGTTTGGTAATTCACTATGACTAGCGAGGTAAAAAGTCGTGTGGCGTCTTCAGAGACATTACGAAGGAGGAGGTGCTTATTTCGTGGTGCGCGCTTTTTTTATTTGTTTTTTTTTTCTATCCATTTTTTATGGTGATGTATAGCATATCATTATCTCGTGTAGACGTATTCTTCAGGGCTCCGGGGAATGTGTTCAACGTAACCTATTGTTTTATTCAATTAACTAGCATTCATAGTAAATTCGTCCTTTGTTTTGAATGAAGAAATCAAGACAATGAATAAGATGTTAGCTAGGTTTTATAAAAAAAGTAATGCATCGCTAACCTGGCAACGCTTTGAACATATTTACCTTGGGCAGATTGCAAAATCTATTTCGTCTAAACTCAAATTATAGTTAAACATTTTATAATAACAAAAATTAGAAAATGACTTATATATTTTTGATTAAACCTATTTTAACAATATTTTGAGCGTAGTATTCGAATCATTGTTCACAATGCATGATTGAACATTATAGGGAACATAACATTGATATCAATATATTATTGATAGCTACGTATCTGTTGCGTTTGTTTTCTGTTTTATTTGTTTACTGTTTTTTTTTACTTATTACTTAGCACTTATTTTTACTTTATCGTTCTTCTCAACTGTTTATTTATTTTTTAATTATAATTTTTACTTTAGCTTTTTGTCCGCCTCCGTAGTGTAATGGTCAGCACGCTCGGCTACCGTTCTGGAGGTCCCGGGTTCGATTCCTAAGGGGGGTAAAATAAATATAAGTGATTTTTTCACTGTCATATTTATTCAATATTACCCATGACTGGTACCTGAAGCGGAGGGCTGATCACCTTTCCTTCATATGTAAACGATCAAGATAACACTGCGTTTATATGACGCAGTGCCATATGCACCATTGGGGTGCGGATAAGGGTTTTATTTATTATTATTACTTTTGCTATATTTTATTCTTGATGTTTACTTTTAACTCATCTAACATTTGTAAAATTTTGTAATTGGAATGTTACAATTACCTGTTTTATTTGTTATTCATTATTGTAAATGTATTTATGTTATTTATGTAGAAAGAAATGTAAGGCTGAACGAGGAATAATTGAAAAGGTTAGGAAGAGTTCTTTACGGTGGTATGGACATGTGGAGCGAATGGATAACGAGAGAATGACTAAGAAAATATATATGGCGAATGTGAGAGGGAAAACGTGTCGATCGTGTCAAGTCTTTTTCGGTCGTCCTCGTTCTGTTTTCCGTCTCATATATTGCACACACCGCTTATTCAAGCTATAAAAAATATTTTAAAAATTATTATACAATCATTAATGCATTATAATGTCTGCTTGTTTTTTAAATTATATTTCTTTGTTTGCATAGGTCAAACATTTGGATAGGAATCGATAAGAAAACCACGTTTGATTATACAAATACTCTTGTTCAAATAAATTATTTTGCGACGCGAGTCAACAAGTCGCGACATGGCGACTGTGGACACGTCAGTCAAGTATTCAAATTGGCATGTCAAATAAAAACATGTTATCTTCCATATATGGCCTTTTTTATACTCAGTGTGATTCACGCAGGAAATGGCAATAGCAAAAACAGAATTAATTAGTAAGGTAGAAATACTTTTCTGACACTCGAATTTATTCATAGGTATAATCGATGATTAATATAGCTTCTTTTGAAGTCCATCATATTATATTTTTCCGTCTATATTTACCAATATATTTTAAATTAAAGAGGAATTAATAATCTCGACATTAACATACAAGCAAGGATGGTAAGTTGTGATATTTTTCACGATACGTGCAATTATTATTTATTTATTTCAAAACATATTACATACATAAGTCATATTATCACATAATATTCCCGATGAGTAATTTCTATTCCTCATTTTGTGACATGGGATTATGGTTAACAAGACTGGAACACAAATAATAAAGTATCAAAAAAGATTTTTTTATAAATAACCGAAACTAATACTAATACATGGCAAAATATAAAAACAATAAACAGGTGTAATAAATAGGCACAAGAAGCATATTTAAAAGAAATAAATGATAAAAACATAAGGTAAGAAGCATACTTAAAATAAACAAATGAGATAATATGAAAAAAACATAAGGTAAAAACAAAAAAAGAAAATATTACTAATCACTTCATATAAGATATATATGAAGTGATTAGTAAAGTACCTTCTCAGATCATTTATTTTGGATCCCCAAATGAAATCGAACCCGGGACCTCCAGCACGGCAGCTGAGCGTGCTGACCATTACACTACGGAAGCGGATAATAATTATTACGATTAAATAATTTTTCGATGGTCAATAGAGCTTTTGGTGTGCCGCGGAATGCTAGGAAGAATATAAGTGTGTCGTAGGTGAGAAAAGGTTGCAGATCACTGTTCTAAAGCATCGAGAGCAAACATGGGATGATAACAAACTTGACCTTACAAACACTAATTTTATAAATTCACATAAAAAGACCCAAGAGATGATAACATTACACAATAAATATTACAATTGGCATACAAGCAATGCGTTTATATCTTCAAATCGACTCTGATGGAAGCTCCTGTACCCGTTTTAAAAATCGCTCACTCCTTTAAACAACGTCATATATCATAATTCATCAATTTTCAGTTGTGCGTGTTTTCGGAATACACAAAAAGTATACTATATCCCAGCAAAAGTGGCATATTTTTAACTTAATATTTACCCGCTACAGGGCAGAAAGTGTAGTTTTTTCATTTTTAAGAAAAGGTATTGATTATTATTATTTTTAATATACTAAATGTTTTTCAAATGGAGAAAAAACCTTCAGGTTTAACCTAAAAAGACCTGTTGCATTATAAAAAGTTCAATAAGTGGCTTGATACTTATTTTAAATACATTTATTTATATTCTTAAACTTTAAAAACGTTCTCCTGAAAAATCAAGTTTTTTGATACATGACGTTGTTGAAAGGAGTGAGTGATACATATGTGCAGCGTGCCAAAAAGCGCAGAGCGTTGAGTATATTTTGTACGTAGGCATGTATGTTTTACAATAATCTCTTATCCGGCATGTCCCGTATGTAGGTAATAATAATATGAATGGGCAATATCCCCCCCCCTCGCCACTAGAAGTCCATTCATTCTTTCTCACTTCGCAGAGGTTACGTCCATTCATAATAGCGCTTTAGGAAAGCTGGTGACCTCAAATCAACCAGCGCGTGGGCCGAAGTCATTTGAATGGAGCTCATTTGAAACGTTACTGCGAATGCAATGCCAAATGGAGGGGGTAATAAAGAAGAAGCTGATGAAAATGTTGTATTTTCATCGATAGTACATATTTGAATGGCAAACTGTAAAATGATCAATCTTCCATGCATATTTGAATTTTGAACTGTAAAATGATTAATATTTAAAGTATATTCGAATTTTGAACTGTAAAATGAACAATCTTTTATGCGTATTTGAAATTTTAATTATGAAATTATCAATATTTCATGCATATTTGAATCTTTAACTATAAAATGATCAATCTTTCATGCATATTTGAATTTCGAACTGTAAAATGAACAATTTTTCATGCATATTTGAATTTCGAACTGTTAAATCATCAATATTTCATGCATATTTGAATACTTTACATCACCTGTGAATTTAAGAAATTGTAACTGTTTTCACTAAAAACTAACTAACTTCAAGCCGCTTCACCGCAGGGGTAGGCAGAGTATAATGCCACAACAATTTGTCTGAAAAGTAATTAGCCCGGCGTTTCATGTACCAGTCCAGGGTAACATTAATAAGGTATTTGATTGAAATCTTGTTTATTTATATTTTATCCTCACTAATATTGTTGTAATTTTTTGTTCATTCATACAGCAAATTAAAAGTAATTTATATTTTTTTAGATAACATTTATATATGGCAATATTTGCCTTCTAAATTTTAACAGCTTTATAAGGTTTAAATTTTGACCAGTGTCATTAATCTGTTTTTCGTTGGTTGGAAGATATTGCTACTCAGTAATAAACCAGCTAATGTACAAGAATTAAAGTAAATATTGTTTTTTTAAATGTGTGTTGCTAATTTGATGAATGTTATATGTAGTTAATAATAAATAGTCATTACCAGCTAACAGAACATATTTCGACTACATTCAGTCTACTTTCACGATTTTTGCCAACTCCATGCGTCACTTCCATATAAAAGTGTTGGTACCTGCACTCCGTTGTACACTACCAGTTTAGCTTTCGCTAATTTTATCTTTTTTGTTAAAAGGAAATTGTTTTCAACGTATTTTTCGAAAGGCAATGTTGTAAAAAATACTTGCAAGACTTAGTGAAAGGTTTATTTGTTTTGTAAACATTAAGTATGAAAGTTATCTTTAAGAACCCGTATCAAATATCTAGGTTTTATGGTTTTAGTGTTTATTTTACAGCTAAAATAAACATACGATAACATATACTTTTTTATGGGCTAATTATATTTTAAAAATCAGTACTGAATAAGCAAGCAAATAAAATTTCCCTTCTTGTAATTTCGGTTCATTGTTTTGTCTTGTACAAGATGCGGATTTGCATAAAGTTCTCAAATTTCATTGACCAAAATAAAGCTGTTACCTTAACAGTCAATAAATTGTTATTTGTTTAAACCGAACGACAAGAATAAACATTATCTTACAATAATTGGTGTTAACTTTAAACGATATTTAAACTTTCAATGATAGTTGAAACTTGATCTTATATTTTTTCTAGTTTTATTGGTTTACGAGATTTTATTTGGGAGGTAAACGAAGTGATTTAATTCATTATCAATATGTGATAAAATAGCAAAATTATGTTTTATAATTGAGTGAAAGAAGATCTTGAATAATTCAAAAATGTTCAAAGTACCCAAAATACGAGAACATTTTATGGTTTTTGCCAATCGCTCCAAACTTTTTGTACTATAAATATATATACTTATATTTCCATTTTTTAAAAAAATAAATTTTTCGTAAATATAAATACATTTGAATATGTATTTATAAACTCTTATACAATTTTTTTAGGAGATTACATCACCTAACGTATCTTGTCGGTGGAGTTCTTTTTACAAAAAAAAAATTATAAACATAATTTACACACAAAAGCAAAATTAAGCATTGTATTAATTGCATAAATTTTGTATAATTTAGTTAAATGTAATGTAAAATTTTTTGAACATTTATCAAAATAAAGCTTACAATTGTCATAAATTGAAAGCAATCTATTACGTAATCAGACAAATACAGATATGAAATTAAAAATCTTTGAAAGTTTGTTAACTTAACTAGAAAAAAAAATCTTTTGCTTATACTGGGAGTATGTTCATGTCATTGAATTGGGATACTGAATTTGAATTGAATGTGTTTCAGATCAAATTTTATTTTTCTTTGAGCATAGTAAGTATTGTAAAAAACTGTGAGTAGGAGAGGAGGGTGGTAAAAATATCCCTTCTTATAACTTTAGTTACTTTACGCTTCATTGCAAAATGATCGTAGAAGTTCCTTCGAGATTAGACGTCGGACGATCAATATTTATGTTATTTTATATGAACTTGATTACTGTAAGTTGTGAGGTACTTCCTTTTAATATCAGTCGCCGATAGTACTGACTCGTGTTAAAATTTATCCTTACATATGGCGATCAACATCGAGACAACGTTGATTTACTAAAGCCATGTCTCGCAAAAATCCATCGTCTCTCGGTCTATTACGAAGGTATTAAGACTGTTATAGAACGCCAAGATTAATAGTATCTCTCGGAAAACAAGTTCTTGATACGAACGGACATTATAATATGCAAACGGCTGGTCTTAGAAAATTGATCTCTTACGAATAACCCCGCGGCTAAACGTACACACTAGAGAGAGTAGGGAAAGGCAATACTCCTCTAGGGGCAACGTTGTTTTTACAACACAGAGTCCCTAAATTAAATTTTTAAAACCTTTATCCGCACTCAATGGTGCATAGGGCACTGAATCATATAGACGCCGTGTTATCTTGATTGTTAACACATGAAGGAAAGGTGATCAGCCCTCCGCTTTAGGCTTTGGATACTAGTCCAGGGTAATATTGAATAAATATAAGCATAAAAAAATCACTTATATTTATTTGACCCCCCCTGAGAACCGAACCCGGGACCTTCAGTACAGTAGCCCAGTGTGTTGACCATAACACTATGGAGTCGGCCTAAATACTAGTTCGCCAATCTGGGTTTTATCCACTAAGGGTGTGTGCTAAATAAAAGCTTTCGCAATCCAACATTGGTGGCTTTTGTGAACTCATGTATACAGGGTCATGAGATTAATAATATATGTATATGTACAAATTTAAAATTTTTGAGTAGTGTGGTTTTCAATCATGTGTAGAATAGTGAATGTTGCACATGTGATCACTTAACCAGCACATGACAGGCCCTGTTACTATTCAGGTTTTCATATTCTTCTTCATCTATGTTGAGATGTCAAAAAAAGGTAAAAATAACTTTTATGTGAAGAAAACCCAGATTTATTCGTGAAAAAGTAATTTTGTGTCTGTATTATGGCTTTTGAAAAAAACAGGAGGGAATTTCTGTCAAAATAAAACAACTTATAATTAAATAACAAAATACTTGATCCTGTTAGTTAATTAATGTGACTGACTTAAAATAAAAATACAACTTGAAATTTTTTATATTAAAGTAGGTACCATATTTTGTGCCATAGAACTTTTTTTTTAAACATGGATTGTAATGGGAAAAAGCTTTTCATATAACAAACTTGCTCCTGGAACGAATTAAGTCCGTTATGGATGTGTCTCTATACATATGTTTAAAAGTTATCCTGGGTGCAATAATGGGTATAATGGTTACAGTCTGTAAAATGATCACATAAAGCAGCCAAATATAAATCGAAAGCTCATATTACCGCCTTAAGAAAACACCTCTCTCGTTAGATATTTGTTTTATCTTCTACTGAAAATGTTCATTTTAATATGTGTTTTGAAACTTTGTTTTGGTATTTGAGTGAGTCCTCTTGCCCCATGCTTCTCAACAGGTATTGATTTTATGAATAAGTCAGTTTATTGGTCAGTCGTAGTTGTAACTTAGTCACCTGTTATTTTTGAACCAAGTGAGTGGGCATTATTTGAATAAATGTGGCGCCAAAGTAAAGATTCATCTTGGAATAAGCCACTTATAAAAAAAAGTTACGAAATACATCATTATCATAATCAAACTCGAGTGTGGATATAAGAGATTTAACAGTATGTCGAATATAATTGATTCCCAATGTGTTGTAGCAAGAATTTTCGTTTCTGAATTGTTTGCATATTAATCGTGGAAGGGGAACGTTATTTGTTATATTCAAATTTTACATAGTAGCCTTGACGGCTCCGTTATAAATTGCTACAAAAATCAATAAATTAACTTCGTTTCAAATGACATTTAATCCTACGAATGAAAAACATCTCGTTATTTAGTTACACCTGACATAACAAGGAATTGATGATATTTTCAAAATAATAAATATATATGCGGAGTGCCAGCTATAAACATGATGTTTTTTCTTAAAACTTTTCCTTGTTATCAAAGAATAATCCGCAAGATTCAATTTTACAGGCTTGTCTGCAGATATGATAGTAAGGATAGGGAAGGCAAATGTGAAAATATATCACAAACACCCAGACCAATTGAAAATAAATCCTCCTGATTTATTTTGCAATTTGTTGGGAGTCAAACCCATGACGCTAGTTACTCAGTCAAATGTCTACCCAAATACGCCACGGTGCCTGTCTAAACAGAGAAGTAGCAAATCATGAGAACGGAATAGGTTAGTGTGGTCATTTACAGGATTTGACTCGACTGAACAGGAATTTCGAGGTTGGGGCTGCCAATGACTTCACATAATGAACAATTTATTTTTTATCGTACAATAAATGTTTCCATAATTTAGAATTTTTTAACTCGTAAATACATTTCATATTGTCTGTCAAGAATCATATAATAAAAGCGACGTCAAAAGTCTAACTTATATCATTTTTCGTCCACCCCTGTTATATAGTTATTATTAGTTATTATTAGTTAATTATTGATATTTCTTTTATACAAAGTATCTATATTAAATGACTTTATGTATGGCTAATTTTATTTTAAAAAATTAATACTAATTTAAGGTTTTTTCCGGTTTTTAGTGTCTTAATGATTTTAAAAAATCGACGTAGAATTCAGTCGTACTTCGTAGTTGTACTTTGCTTGCCTTGTGAATGCCTTAATTCAACTTGTCTCTTTATAAGGTTCCTGCCGCCCAGGAATTCCATTATTGACAATTTGTTGATAGTAGCTACTCGCATGAACGTAGGGATGCGGACCTGATTTAGTAGGATGCAAGTAAGCTTGCAGGCCGACAGCAGAGCTCTAAATGCAATTCGTGGACTCCATATGTTCCACATAGGGATCGGATATGCTTATATAAGGTTAAATTGAATAGTTTTAAATGGTATTTGTGAGTAAACAGTAACGTAGGTACAATGTATCTTTTGATAACATTGTTTGAATGATTAAATGCTTCGCAGATTGCCTATTTGCAGGCGAAAGAGATATTATGAGCCATTAGTCTGACTGTCAGATGTTGTGTAAATTGGAAGTGATGCAACATGTTACATATCTACTTACGTCACCGTTTACCGTGTGTTTTGCAAACATCAATATTATCGTCCGAATTGAGTGTTTCTATTCAAATTTGACTTCTTAACGAAAAGTCGGTACATATATAGTATTACAAAAATTGTATTGAAAAGATAACCATAACATTTTGAGTGTGTCTAAATATTTGTTCACAAATCTGGATTATCTCCAATTATAGGAAATATTTTTCACATTATTTTTTGACATCTCATCAAAGATGAAGAAAAATATGGAATAGAATATTCTTTTCATCTCACCAATAGATGTCTCTAGTGAAGTTCTAGTGATTCAAGAACAAGGTTTCTAAATTGGTTCATGTATAATACATAGAACTTCCAAAAATTTGAGTAGTGTGGTTGTCAATAATGGGTAGAATTGGTGAATGTTACACGTGTGTAAAGTGATCACTTAAAGCCTATGACGGTCGTCAGCCCCGTAAATGCCTAGACTTCCATATACTTCTTAAGATTTTCTGTCACTCTGCATACTATGTGTTTTTAAAAATATATATAATAAACGCAACCCTACTCTTTATGTAAATTGAAATTTTCGACTACAATAAAAATAAATTTGGACAAATCATAGTTTCTGTTTTTTTTCTTTTATAGATTCTTTGCCTGTATTAGATGAACCAAAATGAATTTCACCGACAACTTTGAAATTTTACGCGACATTGCATTCGAATACAAGCGTGTTTTTATAAATCAATGACAGGTTCTTTTAGTACATTTTTTTATCGAAATGGCAGCGCCATCTGTCGAAATTAAAAGCAACACACGTTATGCTAAACATTGCTCATGAGCGACATATAAAATTCTTCTTGACAGCAGTTGCAACTTAACATTTTAAATACAATATTTTCCTATTGCATAGTTGGTTCATATATTTTAAATATGATGAAAATATTCTCACAAGCTCTGTGTAATGAAATATCGAAAACGTGTGCTTCACATCTTATTTCTTTTCTATTTGACTTTAATGGGCCACAGCAATACGTGAGTAAAGAAGTATTTGATAAAAATAAACATATGAAAAAATGTGTTTGAATACCATGGTAACACTAACGATTTTTTATGTGTAATACATGAAAAAAAATGCTCTCTCTGTTGAATATTCCGGTTGTATCTACAAATATAAACACAATATGTAAATTTTTGTGTTTGTATATTGCTGTAGGTGTGTGTGTGTGTGTGTAAGCGAATGAATGGATAATTCCTATATTGAACTGCGGTATCGGCCGGTTTTTATGAATGAACGTAAAACCTTGAACCTCGGGCGCTCACGCTATTTGCATTAACGTCTATACTAAAATAATGTACCAAGTTTTATCGCGTCGCATTAATTAAAAATCCTGTTACCTTTATTCGGTAACACAACTTTTAAACATGACAACATTTTTCCTCTGTTCCATAATTTTTCGAGTCGATGTCAACGAAGGGCCGGTACAAATAATTAAATTAAAACCCTGCAAAATCAAATTAAAGAGAAGATCGAATAAATTTGAGCTTAACTATAATCAGGACTATATTTTAAAATCCTGTTATCCCTTCTCCCATAACAAAACATTGTATCTAAGCATTGTTACATGTCATGTTTTGATCAATTTATATAATGTATATTGGCCTTAAGCTTAGTGATATATATTTTGCTAAAAATGGTTATTATGAGTAGGTACGATAATACAATAAAAAACGAGAACCTATATGAAAAAAAAGATGGAAAGAAAAAAAAATTAGTTGAAAATAAAATTTTAATATTTAGAAATAATATTTTTTTGAATGCTGGAGTGATGATTTTTTAACGATGATTTGATTATGTCTTTTCTTACTTTTGGGAGAATATGAAATTTAGACATATCTATAATTTTCTTAGGCTCTTATTCTATTTCAGACTATTAAGCACTGGAATTAATTTTACACTTCATATATCAATTATTACTTAGTAAATAACGATCAAATTCTAAGCTTGTGTCATACATTGCATGTTATTTATTTCAAATAATAAAACAAACACACCTACCGTTATTTTTTTAATTTTAAATATTTATGCTGTCGTTAAATTAATATTAAACCTTGGTTTTGCCAGAAATGAGAACTATGTTATTCGTAAATCTATTTTAATTTCATCGTTTTCAAAAATTAGGATGTATGCTGGAAAATTAAATTATAATTAATATATCTAAAATTCTTTTGTTTCATAAATAACTTTTTTAACTCCGATATATTTAAAGCTAAAGGCCCGGTATTCGTTTAGTCGCAACTTGATTTTCTCTAAATACAGGTAATATTATACGTAATTGATTTTTTTTAAAACCATTTTTGCATTGAAACAATAAGTTTTTCCTCGAAATAACTATGTGGTTTTTAAATGAAAAGAGTGATTGAAAGATACATATTTTTTTAAAATATGTATAAGTATATTCTTTTAATAAAAAAAAATACAGATTGTTTAAAACAAACGGGCGTGAACAGACATGTGACCTCTATAGTGATCTCCAGTAGAATGAATTCTGTGTTTGCGAATGTCCCCTTAATGCTTAACATCAAAAATCATTTAAGTTATCGGGAGTTTTGTTTATGTAAAAACAAACAAGATGTCTGAAATAATATTTGCATTATTCATAAGACCTTACGACAGTGAAACTTGATACTTCAGTCAGTGCTTATACGAAGATGGTAATTTATAGAAAATTAAATACTTTTAGAAATGAAGTACCTATGTACGAGCTTACAGCAATACGTTTTTATACTATCTACAATCTAAACACGTGTCCTAATCAACGGAGGTTTTCTGCGTTAGAATAATCTAAATAAATTTACTTTTAAGTTACAATGATTAAAGAAAACACTTCGTTTTTACCACTTGAGTTTTATTATAGACTACATGTTTCAGAAGTTAAACTTCCATCATTCAGGTCTGTATAGTAATATATATTATTATTTATTTATTATACAGACCTGAATGATGAAAGTTTAACTTCTGAAATATGTAGTCTATAATAAAACTCAAATGGTAAAAAACGAAGTGTTTTCTTTAATCATTGTAACATGTCTCACCACAAAGTTAATGCCGAAACAATAAATAAAATACTTTTAAGTTAATACGAACTTTGTCCGCCTCCGTAGTGTAATGGTCAGCACGCTCGGCTACCGTTCTGGAGGTCCCGGGTTCGATTCCCAACAGGGGTAAAATAAATATTAGTGATATATTCACTGTAATATTTATTCAATATTACCATGAACTGGTACCTGAAGCGGAGGGCTGATCACCTTTCCTTCATGTGTAAACGATCAAGATAACACTGCGTTTATATGACACAGTGCCCTATGCACCATTGGGGTTCGGATAAGGGTTTTATATTATATACAAATACGAACTTTATTTAGATGTGTTTGGGCATAAATAAATAAATGATACATAAGTCACTTTTGAGAGAGTAATATTATGCATTGTTATTATAACGCAGACAAACATATAAGTAAATAGTTAATTGTGGAGAATAATATGGAAGTCTGGGCATTTGCGGGGCTGACGACCGTCATAGGCTAGTTTTAGTGATCACTTTAATGTAATACTGTAAAGGGTCAAAAAATAATATGAAAATACTCCTATAATTGGCGATAATCCAGATTTGTGAACGAGTATTTGAACACAATAGAAATATTTTCGAATTTTTCAAATTCTCACAAAGTTATTTAACGATTTCCCTGAAATTTTATTTGATCACAGAATCGCATTGAAGTACTAAATACAAACGAACATTAAAAAATGTTAAATGTTCGTTTGTACCTGTAACAAGCATCTTACTGTGACAGATAAAAACATCATTTTTATAAAACCGCGCTAAGACCTCAAGGGCAGCGCTATCTGTTAAAGGTACCGAAAATGCACGCAAAATTTTAAATAGCTATTAGGATATTTGTTTATTTTAAACATGAATTTGTGTTTACAATATCTTGGATGTGTCCAATTCCTTGTAAACAAATCTGGGTTTCTCCACTTTTTATTTTATATTTTCAACATCTCAACATAGATGAAATATGGATGTCTGGGTATAAACAGGGATTGGAACCAGTCATAGGCAGGTTTAAGGGATCAATTTATATACGTACAACATATTGTTTAAAGTGATCGCTTAAACCAGGCTATTAAATGTCGTAAGCCCTGTAATTACTCAGACTTATTCTTCGTCTATGTTGAGATGACAGAATGTATGAATTTGTGTATTATTCGTAAAAGCTTTTTATTTACGACCTCATTTCTATGAAGCAACATGTTTACAATAACTAATGTAAATAAAGACAATTATTAAATTAAATTTAAATTTACCACTTTGTGGTAAAATCTATCCATTTTTAATTCAAGTTTTAATTCAAGTAATTTTAAATTTAAGTTTTAGATGCATTCGATGCGGAATACATCGAAACACGTGTCACAGTAGATTTCGAAGAGTAGTGGTATTTGCTAAGTAAAACAAATCAAAACAATTATTTAACTTTATATATTATTTGTTGAGAAAAAACTTGAATCTTGAAACTCTTGAATGAACGCGTTGAAAGGTTATAAAAACTGCAGAATATTACTAAGAAGAGATGGGTCATCAGTGATTCATCTCTTATTCAGACAGAAACGTAACTATTTACAAAAAATATATTTAAAAAAATATCGTTTAGATAGAAGTAAACTGAATGATGTAATAAAGATAAGGACATTACGCCTAATTAATTATCATTCTCACCCTTCGTTTCGTACTAAATCATTAATCAAAATCATTTGTTGAGCGCAGTCTTCAAGGGTTATGACATGGCTCTAGTAATTACATGACTCTAATTAAAACGTAAGCGTCTAGTGTTTAAACCTCGTTCGTTTATTTATTATTAGACCTTGAAATCGGTATATGGTACGATCGATACATCGTATTGCCTTAAAAGCTTTATATTTACGAAGTTTTTTTCAGAAACTAGTTTCGTATTTATATATATATATATATATTTATATATATATATAAATATATATATATATATATACATATATATATATATATATATATATATATATATATATATATATATATATATATATATATATATATATATATATATATATATATATATATATATATATATATATATATATATATATATATATATATATATATATATATATATATATATATATATATATATATATATATATATATATATATATATATATATATATATATATATATATATATATATATATATATATATATATATATATATATATATATATGAAAACACATATAAATATATATATTTTAAAAACTCTTATCCACCATATAAACACAGTGTTATCTTGATCGTTTACACATGAAGGAAAGGTCATCAGCCCTCCGCTTCAGGTACCAGTCCAGGGTAATATTGAATAAATATTACTGTGAAAAAATTACTTATATTTATTTTACCCCCCTTGGGAATCGAACCCGGGACCTCCAGAATGGTAGCCGAGCGCGCTGACCATTACACTACGGAGGCGGAGAAAGGCGGACACTATGGGAAAACATATATAAGTATACTTATATGTATTTCATTTCAAATCGGACGCTTCACAAACTAAATTGAACGCCATAAAAATATATTTTATTATTGTAATTTTTTATTTATTCAGGAATTGCACAGCTTTACATTAAATAAAAGTATTTAATAAAAAATATTTACATTAATAAAAATAAAGCCAATTACACAATGCCACATATATGTTATAATAACGAACAAAAGCATCAAGAGATAAAAAAAAAAAAATGAATGTTTAACAAATCAAATTGAACCTTTTACAAGACAAATTGGAAGTTTTATTGTATTTTGTAAAAGAAATAGAATTTTCATTTGAGTTTATTAAGAATAATGTATAATTATCAGTGGAATATATTTTATAAAAATTGTCGACATAATACATTGTATTACCTTCAAAACATTGTAACATTTTTCTAATCCATTTTTTCTTATTGGAAAACGCACCTGTATATTCAGGTTTTACACATCGGATTGGACGTTACACAAAATAAATTGGACGAAAAGAAAACGCAAATATGATACTATTTAACTAACTAACTAAAACCATCACGCCACTTCCCTGCAAGGGTGGGTAGGGAGAATACGCCACACCACTCTGTCTTTGCAATCTACGGCTCTTTCACGTTCATGCATCTCCTCATACATGCCCGCCGATTATTTTGACTCAATATAAAAAAATCATACTACTTTGTACAGTCAACATTGTTTTATAAGATAAAATTTTAAGAAAAGTCACAGTTAAAATTCAGTTCTTCGAAGGACATCAAGATCTCCGACGGCTTTTTATGTCTAAAACGACATTTCAAAAACGCTAAAAGATCGTCGAATAAAATTGAATACACACGCACAACACCAAGTAAGATGTTTAAAATTCCGTTTCAACCAAAAAGATGTTGAATTTTACGGCCCCGAAATGTTCTTCGGCTGCTGCATGCATAAGAGTAAATAACAGTCGCAATCAATCGGTTCATGTCGGAGTGAGTATCTGAACTGCATTTGTATCGTGTTCCCGGTATAAAAGGAATAAGAATGAAATTAAAACAGGAAGAAATGAAAGAAAAAAATCCCTAGTGAGCAACCTGACAATGTCATCTCATTAGCTGGCACTGAGCCGACGGACGGAACACATATCGACAGAGGGGTAACACTTGTGAAATCAAGATAATATTTTTATTTAGTTATTTCTATATGAATATTGCCATTTAGCATGCAATTCCTCTCGGATTGGATAGCGTGATATTTATTGGCGATTTTGTATGGAGTTGTACGTTTTAATGTTTTTTTTATGCTTTTAGTAAAACATTTTGTTATTTTCATTTTTTAATTTAAAATAAAATAATATCTCAAGGTGTGTACATTACTTTATAATCGGCTTTGCTGTCATGTACATGTGGATTTAAATAAATTATTAGAAATGTCTAGCAAATTAATAAAATTGTAATCTTTTTATAAGTGTGTTTAATAAATTAATAAATAATAAATACTGCGAAACTACAAATGTTTATTTATTGATATCTCAACACAGATGAAGAAAAAAATGATGATCTGGGTATTTACAGGGCTAACAACTGTCAAAGGTTGGTAAAGTGATCATTTTATACACGTTGAACATTCACCGTTCTTCCCATGATTGACAACCACACAATTCAAATTTTGGAAGCTGTATTTTTGCTTTGATTGACAATTTCTTTCACATGCAAGTTTTTGGCAGCATCTATGGGTGAGTTAAGTAAGCTTTTTTTTTTAAATTAAACAGAGAGTCTTATAAAATACGTGGAAGATGCTTCTCAAGTCATTTTAGATACTGGAGACGATTAAAAACATAATACTTATTATATATATTTGGCCGGTTATTTATTCACAATATATTGAGTGTGTCCAAATCTTTGTTTCCAAATTTAGCTTTGTTTATAATAAATAACTCCTTAAATATCTTATTCTAAAAACTACTATTAAAGAGATCACTTAAGCCAGCCAAATACCAGGTAGTAAGCTCTGGGATGCTTAGAAATCCATTTTATTTTATAAAAACGATAATGTGTCATTTCTAGTTGAGACACATACAATATTAATAAAAATCCATAAATAATATAACCCAGTACTTGTTCTTGAAGCGGAGACCTCGTCATCTTAACTTCATGTAAAAACGTTTAAGAAATGCAGTGCTCTATGCACAATTGGGTACAGATAAGGATTGGAAGAAGATGAGAATTTTAGAAGGAATAAAAGTTTAACGATTTTCATTTATTTTACATAGATTTAATTGTTGTTTTGTTTTCGTTTAATATTGTTACAAAAAATATTATAATTTCATTAATAACTAGATGTTTTTAATTACAAAATATATTATACTATTGAAGTTTGTATCTCTCCAAAAAAGAGACTAACCTCTTTTGCTTAGAGAGGGACCTGCCTCAATGTTTTTTTTTTATTGTACATTATTAAGGTTATACCACAGTCTTTTGATTTACATGGTTTTTGTGTGTGTATGTTTGTTTTTTTTTTAATTTCTAATTTTTCAAAGGACTTAAGACGAGAATATCTTCATTTTTTTATATCCGTAGGGAGTTTTCTTTTATTTTTTATTAATGTTTTACTAAGTTAATACCACTATTTCTTAAAATCTACTGTGACACGTGTTTCGATGCATTCCGCATCGTTTTCAAACACCGTATGGAAAAACATACGATGTTTGAAAATTATGCGGAATGCATCGAAACATGCGTCACAGTAGATTTAAAAAAAAGTGGTATTTACCAAGTAAAACATTAATTAAAAATGGATAGATTTTACCACAAAGTGACTGCCGAATCAATTAATGAAAGTTTTATATTTTATATTAAATATTATTATCAACAATCGCGTGATGGCGCAGTGTTTTCGCCTTTCATTGCCGCCAGCACGAGCTAGAGTAACGATATGATTGTTATAATCAATTATATTAATAAAAATATAACCTGCAAGAGCTCGATTCAGGAAAATAACGAGGGAGATGAGACAGTCACGCAGATGTTAACAATAAGCGCAATCACCCTACCTGTGCACTGCGCGTTTGCGCATGTGACTGCACAATAATTGTACACGTGCAATTTATGCGACACCTTATATCCGTGACTGAGAAACTTTGAAAACCATCATTCTTATATACATAAATGTATGGGAATATTCTCTACCTCCACTGTTAGCGTCAAAACTTTTATACAAACAAAATAAATTTTTTCATATTTTTGAGTGGATCATCCTACCCTAAATGCGGAGGTCCTCACAAAAAAATTACTTTTCCAACATTAGACAAAAAAATCATTTTAATGCAAATCTGTTCTAATTACTATATTCTATTGATATCTTGATTAAATTTGCGACAAAACGTAACCAATCCTGTGTTAAACCAATTTGAAATCATTAAATCGCACCAAAACGTAACAATTTTTCAAGCTAGAATTCCTGATAACTTATGTAAAATCATTTATAATGGAATTGTAACGTTTTGTGAGGACCTCCACAAATAAGCTTATATTATATTAAGATAATAAGATAATATATTAAGATAATATTAATATAAGCTTATATTAATATCATCTTAATATTCAGCTTTAAATAATTCATGGCATCGTGGCATAGTTGTGTAGTGGCGTAATTATGAAAATAAAATGGTCAGGTCAGGAGTCGGAATAATCGAGTATGTATGAGATGTATGAATTTTGAAAAATATGTAAATATTGTTTACAAAGACAGATTGGAGCGGTGTTCTATTCTCTCTGCCTACCCCTGCACAGAAGTGGTAAGATATGTAATTAGTTAGTTCGTTAAAAATTAAATTGTATATTTAAAACAAGAAAATTAATCAAACTAATAAAAAAAAATTCAAACGGTAGTACAATTTATCTCTTTAAAATAAGTAGTAAAAAAACTGATTTCTGGAAGTTCTCTTATATAATTTAAACCTTAAAAGTATTTTTTAAAGGCAATCAATATATGATTCGAAGGGGTTGAATAATTCGAACAGAATCTTTCATACATGAAAATATTACGTTAAATTCACGTGAATTTCAACAGATAGCTCTTCAAATTCAGATGTGATGCTGTGACCAATTATATTATATGGAAAAATAATTTTGGGAAAAATGATAACTGTTACCTCTTACCCAGCAAATGACAGATCATTATCCCTGTACCTAAATCCCCAAATTTCCGTATTCTCCTCTCAAAAAATCAATTCATCTCTGCTAAGATATCAATATAAATCTCAGATACTAAAACCTTTGTATCTTATTTTTATTTTTATTTATGTAGGAATTTAAAAACAAACACAGATTTTTTGAGTCTAATAAGTTATATTTTATTAACAAAATCACATAAAAAATTAATAAATAAATTAAAATGGAATTCTACAAATTAAACGCCAAATCAATAAATACCTTTGTATCTCATAGAACACGAGTGAATTTATACTACCAATCAAACCCTTATTCGCACCCCAATGGTGCATAGGGCACTGCATCATATAAACGCAGTGTTATCTTGATCGTTAACACATGAAGGAAAGGTGATCAGCCCTCCGCTTCAGTTACCAGTCCAGGATAATATTGAATAAATATTAGAATTAAAAAAACACTAATATTTATTTAACTCTTCCCTGGGAATCGAACCCGGGACCTCCAGAATGGTAGCCGAGCGTGCTGACCATTACACTACGGATCCGAACAATTTATACTATAAAAGAATATTTAGTTTAACTTTATTCATCATAACATTAAAAGGCAGGTAAAGCGTGATTTGTAAAAAAAAATATTAATCAAATTTGTTTACTTATATATGTAAAATAATTGTCAAAAATCTAGCATTACGTACTGACAATGTATTCATATGCTGAGGTAAAGAAATATAATATAAAAGCAATGAGGAGTAATAAATTGGTACTGTCAGAGATATAACCGAACCTGCGATCTTAAGGACCACACACGTGATACTATAATACCTACATTAGTTATCCACCGATAATATTGATGATAGAAAAAAAAATCGCCCAAAAAAAAAATATCTTTTACCGATGTTAGGTATATGAATAGTTTTAGCTATACTTAAACTTTATATTCAAATTACGGGGCTCAGATTTTCTTCAGAAATGAAAGCTAAATTTTACGATTATGTAACAACATTGTGAATCGGATACATCACGGTTATCATATTTGAAATTACCCAATTTTACGTAATGTTAATAACATTAACGTACAAATACGATTTATTTGAATTAGTGAAAACATGCCCCCAACAAAGGTTATTATATATAGGTCTATGTTGAGATGTCATAATGTTTTCCATTTTTATTTTATTTGACCAGTCGCCGAGTTTTGTCGTTTATCATTACATCGACATCATCAGACCAGTCTTATGATATCGATGTAATGGTGTAAATCATAAATCATTATCATATGAAATAAAAGTGAAAAAACTTTATAGTGAGTTTTTAATATATAAAATGTAGTTCCACCAAGAAATATCCATACAAAAATTAAATATTATTATTTGACATCTCATCAAAGATGAAGAAGAATATGGAAGTCTGGGCATGGGGCTGACGACCGTCATAGGCTGTTTAAGTGATCACTTTATACACGTGTAACATTCACCAATTCTACCCATTTTTGACAACCACACTACTCAATTTCTTGGATGTTCTAAATGTATATAAACCAATTTTTATCCATATTCTTCTTCATCTTCGATGAGATGTCAAAAATTTATACAAAAATAATTCCCATAATTAAAGATAATCCAGATTTGTGAACAAGTATTTGGACACACTCAAAATGTTGGATACAAAAATTAAATAATATTTACATATGCATATGTATAATGATTAAAGAAAACACTTGTTTTTTACCACTCGAGTTTTATGATTGACTACATGTTTCAGAAGTTAAACTTCCATCATTCAGGTCTGTATAATAACATGTTATACAGACCTGAATGATGGAAGTTTAACTTCTGAAACATGTAGTCAATAATTAAACTCAAGTGGTAAAAAACAAGTGTTTTCTTTAATCATTGTAACATGTCTTACCACAAAGTTAAAGCCGAAACAATAAATGCATATATATATTGTTAAACGGTTTATAACTTTACATTACAATGAAAACAATTGTTTTTTATTTGAACAGGAAACAAATCGAAAGAAAACGTCCATCACATTTGTTGAATTACAGATTCTCTATCGTAGATGTAATGAACAAATGAAGAATGACCGAAGATAAGGCATGTCTTAGATAAATCAGGATTGACGGACCCCGTGTTGGTGAAAACACCCAAATCCCTCCGGCAATAGAGGATGATTAATCGTAATATGTTAATACACGCTTCAAGGAACATCCTTGAGAGTTATAAGAATATCTTGCTCGAAGATATTATCAGATAAATATGTCAATTTGTGAAGAAATATTTTGATTAGACGCCATTCATTCGGACGTTCCTACGTATAAATATTGCTTTGTATTGTTTTGTTGCGATTGTTCATGAAATTCTTTTTTTGCTTTATGAAATTTTTCAAAAAATTTTGACAATAATTAAAGAAAACACTTCGTTTTTTACCACTTGAGTTTTATTATAGACTACATGTTTCAGAAGTTAAACTTCCATCATTCAGGTCTGTATAATAACAGTTATTATACAGACCTGAATGATGGAAGTTTAACTTCTGAAACATGTAGTCTATAATAAAACTCAAGTGGTAAAAAACGAAGTGTTTTCTTTAATTATTGTAACATGTCTTACCACAAAGTTAATGCCGAAACAATAAATAAAATAACAATTTTGACCATTGACCTTATAAAATTTAATCAATTCAATAAACATTTTATTACTTTATTATTGGAAAATAGTTATTTGCATTACATATCAAGATATAAGTACTTACAATAGAATATAATAAAGGATTATATTTTTTAAAAAAAACGAAAAATGCATGTAATTGAAAAATAATACAAAATAATAAACCCTTATCCGCACCCCAATGGTGCATAGGGCACTGCGTCATATAAACGCAGTGTTATCTTGATCGTTTACACATAAAGGAAAGGTGATTAGCCCTCCGCTTCAAATACCAGTCCAGGGTAATATTGAATAAATATTACAGTGAAAAAATCACTCATATTTATTCTTACCCCCCCTGGGAATCGAACCCGGGTCCTCCAGAACGGTAGCCGAGCGTGCTGACCATTACACTACGGAGGCGGACATATATATGTAATTGAAAAGAAGACAAAAAATAATACATTCTTATTAGGAATTCTAACAGCAGTAGTTAATCTAGTAGATACTCGTAGTTACCATTTTACGATCTTCAAGCTACAAATACCCTCAGGAATTGCTGCATATTCTCGTATAGCAAACGATATAATGGGAAATATTTTACCAATGCTCGGAATATGGTCATGCAGCGGTAGTAACACAATAGAGCTGGAAACCCGGCCATATCATGGGACACATGAATATATCGCTGCAATATTCCTGTTAATACTTGATGACAACGCGTTGAGAAAAAAAATACATTGATAAATATCGCTCACTCCTTTCAAGAACGTCATAAATCAAAAATCGTCAATTTTCAGTTGTGCATGTTTTCGGAATGCCCAGAAAATGTACTATATCCCAGCAAAAGAGGCATATTTTTAACTTAATATTTACCCGCTACTGGGCAGAAAGTGTTGTTTTTGCATTTTAAAGAAAAGGTATTGTTAAATTATTTTTTTTGAAATACTTAATATTTTTCAAATGTAGAAAAAACCTTCAGGTTTTACCTAAAAAGATCTGTTGAACAGTAAAAAGTACAATAAGTGGCTTGATATTTATTTTTAATATATTGTATTATATTTTTAAATTTTAAAAACGTTCTCCTGAAAAATCTAGTTTTTTTATTTCTTTTTTATTTATTATTTTTTTATTTATGACGTTCTTGAAAGGAGTGAGCGATATGTACATGTATGTATTAAATGTTAAATCAAACACTGATTTTTTGAGTCTACTAAGTTGTATTTTATCGTTTAAAAAACACGTTAAAATCAATTTTGTGGCAATTGTTTCGCCTAGTTATGGCATTTTCAAATGATTGTGTAGAGTAAATGGACTGATGGTCCTTATATAGCTGTACAATTCTCATATAGTCCTTTGATAGCGAAACAATCGTCAAAAAATAGATTTTTATATGT